>NW_026866718.1:0-30729 GCF_026571515.1 Ruditapes philippinarum | reverse complement strand
TCATTAAAGAATACTGCCCAAAATATATTCTTAATATCACCCTTTGGTGCATAACTCTGAAATAGCACCACAGTATTTTTTTCTGGGTAATACGCCTTGTACAAATATACAAGTTACAGTTGACATATGATCCGCGTCACGACAAAACCAACATAATGTGTTTGCGACCAGCATGGATCCAGACCAGCCTGCGCTTCCGCGCAGTCTGATCAGGATCCATGCTGTTCGCTATCAGTTTCTCTACTTGTTTTACGGTTTGTAAGCGAACAGCATGGATCCTGATCAGACTGCGCGGATGCGCAGGCTGGTCTGGATTCATGCTGGTCGCAAACCCATAATGTTGGTTTTGTCGTGACGCGGCTCATATAACACATGTCGTTCATATAGCTTACCGTTGACACACTCCTTAACCCAGACATCGCAATATTCTCTTTCTACTCCAGGATCAGTAGTGAAACACCACGGCATTATCCAGTCATTGGGAACGCGGCAGTAATTATTCTTCAAAAAATCTGATCCTCGATACCAAAAATTTTCCGGGTGGAATGTATGTTTATGGGGCTTTTGTTGATCCCAGCGCTGGCATGTCCTTCCACTGACCGTAGTGCTGACCGTACCCTCGTAGCCCCTTAGTTTTTGGTGACAAGTTTTTCTTTCTGCATCTTAAGTAAGTCACATTGAATACAAAATATCCAATTTATTTTTTAAAGTAAAGTAAACCGATTGATACGTGATATTATATGAGCGTTTGTAGGCATACTGATTTTTTTTTTGAAAAAAAAAAAAAAAAAAACAACAAAAAAAAACAAAACAATGAGCTTTGAAAAAAAAAACAAAAAAAAACAAAACAAAAAAAAAAAAAAAAAAAAAAAAACAACCCACCCCTGATACACTGAAAAAATATATATTCTATATTTTCAGAAACAATTAACCGACATTTAAAGGCATTAAAAATTACCAATAGAAATGTTTTATATGAGAAACATGCACACATTTAGAAATCATATCAAGAGAATAATGATGTAAATAAACAAACATTTCTGGCTAAAATATTCCTCCGTTGGTTTAACTCGAATGTCGAAAATAGTGTGAAGATCACCAAGGTCCACTCGCCACCAAATATCATGCCCTGTGTCTTTTATAATGCAAGAACTTCTTTTACCATCTACGGCAACACGAACATCTTCATCTGATACATTAGCCACTATGATGTCTTTACTGAGCGCAACATTCACCAAACCCTCTGAAATATACATGTTTACATATTATTTTTACATGCACAAAAGGGAACAAAAACATTCTGGTAAAAAGCACAGGACACGGGAAATAAATATGCGATTGCTGTAACATTGTGACATAAAATACATTTTGCTATGAAAATATTTTGCAGGCATAACGGGGATAAAAAGAACAAGTGCCACATTTGAAAGTTATGTACCATTGGAACCGGAAATATTGTATATGATTATTATTCAAAACTTTTTTTGCAGACATAGCAATTTCTTCTTATTTTTCTTCTTAAGTTTGATTTTTAAAAAAAAGAGTCAAAATTCTCACAACAGGTAGTATATAAGCAGCTTTGACAGAATATATTCACATAGTCTATGGTTTAAAGGCCAATTATGCCTAAAAATACGTTTTTTTTTCTTCATATCTCAAAAGCTTTTTATTTTTGATGTCCTGTTTAAGTTAAAAAAATAAAATAAATAAAAATAATAAAAAAAGGCATTTATCTGAAACTTTTTTTGTTTTGATTCTGTTGCATTCTGGCAGTTAGTACAGATATAGTGATTTAGTATTTTGTAATTTTGTATGGAAGTCTAAATACTATTTTGTTCACATTTTGTTACTTTTATGACACATTATTTCACGCTATTTTCTTCAGGAATCAAACATGAAACATGCTCTTAAACCATTATTCAAACGTGAAGGAAAATAAAAAATCGTTTCTGAGGCATGATGCACCTTTAAGGATTAAAAATAATGATATTTTATCAATATCTAGCGAAACAAAGTTGATTAATAATTCATCGTAGGAGGAAGAGCTCTTTTGAAAAGACAAACCGGGTAGTTATACATGTGAAATATCTTGAAGTAATATATACGACAGTGTATAAGAAGTAATTTTTGTTCTGGAATTAATTTTTTGAAAACCAAACAAAACATTTAAGTATTCTTCTGTAGAACAAATTTGAAATGTCAGGATTTTTAAAAATCCCTGTCCGATTTATGTCGACTGGATTTACGAATTACTTATCTCCAAACATCTTTGCACCCGATCATTGTGGTTTTCTTATCAGTATCACTCAATTTCCCCTTTCAGCATCTTGTCAAAGTTGTCAAAAAAAAGCGTCTGGATTTATCGGAAGACCCCTTATATATAATCATTGGTTGCCCATTAGAAGAGTATTAGTCATTTTTAGATTTGGACACAGCGCAAATTCTAAATGTACATGAGGGATAATAAAACATAATGCAAATTCCTTCATGCTCACTAGCACCGGCTTAAGCAGTAATCAATATTTTAACACTTAAAGTTCTGGAATTTATGACATCAAAGGACCACAAAAATACTAGTACCACCTTTCATTGCTATACAAGGTCTAACTACCATCTTTATCTTCTATTGCCATAAAAGACACAATTCCCATCTTTCATTGCTAAGTATAATTACCATATTTATTTTCCATTGCAATAAAAGGCATAATTCTAATCTTTGCTATAAAAGGTACAGTAACCATCTGCCGTGTTGCTATTAAAGATATAATTACCATATGTCGTTGCTATTAAAGATATAATTACCATATGTCGTTGCTATTAAAGATATAATTACCATATGTCGTTGCTATTAAAGATATAATTACCATATGTCGTTGCTATTAAAGATATAATTACCATATGTCGTTGCTATTAAAGATATAATTACCATATGTCGTTGCTATTAAAGATATAATTACCATCTGTCATTGCTCTAAAAGGTATAATTACCATCTGTCGTTGCTATAAAGGTATAATTACCATCTGTCGTTGCTCTAAAAGGTACAATTATCATCTGTCGTTGTTATAAAAGATATAATTACCATCTGTCGTTGCTATAAAATGTATAATTACCATCTGTTGTTGCTATTAAAGATATAATTACCATCTGTCAATGCTATAAAAGTTATAATTACCATCTGTCATTGCTCTAAAAGGTATAATTACCATCTGTCGTTGCTATAAAGGTTTAATTACCATCTGTCGTTACTATAAATGGTATAATTACCATCTGTCGTTACTATAAAAGGTACAATTACCATCTGTCGTTGCTATAAAAGGTATAATTACCATCTGTCGTTGCTATAAAAGATATAATTACCATCTGTCGTTGCTATACAAGGTATAATTATCATCTGTAATTGCTATAAAAGGTATAATTACCATCTGTTCTAATGCTCATCAATCCAACTGAAGTTCTCATCAACACCAACATCACTGTAATTCAAATATAAGAAAAACAAAAATAAAATATATAAAAGTATAGTTTTATGGCTTGATGTTTGACATTTTTAATTATTTAAAAGGACATAAATTGTATTTTCTTTTTTTTTCTTTCTTTCTTTCTTTCTTTCTTTCTTTCTTTCTTTCTTTCTTTCTTTCTTTCTTTCTTTCTTTCTTTCTTTGTATTCTTAGTATTAGAGTTCAATCAACCAACAATTTAGAAAATATTTTGAGTTTGTTGCTGTTTGTACAATCGCTATCAGAGAGACTCATTTTCAGATTTCGATCATATTTCTGGGGCAGAAAATGAAATCTGAAAGGGTTTTCTCCAAATATATGCGCAACTTGTACGTAAGATACAACTTGGCACATTTCATTATGCGAGCCGTGTCACGAGAAAACCAACATAGTGCGTTTGCGACCAGCATGGATCCAGACCAGCCTGCGCATCCGCGCAGTCTGATCAGGATCCATGCTGTTCGCTATCAGTTTCTCAAATTGTTATAGGGTTTGTATGCGAACAGCATGGATCCTGATCAGACTGCGCGGATGCGCAGGCTGGTCTGGATCCATGCTGGTCGCAAACGCACTATGTTGGTTTTGTCGTGACGCGGCTCATATATCTGTAGCAAGCGACATTTTGTAGAGAATAGATTTATTGAATTATGTGGAATATTTCTAATTTCGTGATGAGAAATTCACTTTAACGATAAAAGAAAAATGTCATAATTTGCACGATTTCAATTACACTTTTCTTTTAGAAAGCGAAAAAGATAATAAATAAATAAAAGTAAAAATAAAAAATATAATCAAAAATCGAAAATATCAGTATCATGAATTTTTTTTTTATAAAATAATGTATCTACAATGCAGATATCAAAAGACAGATTTACATACTCTTAATAACTGTATATGAGCCGCGTCACAACAAAACCAAAGTAATGAAGAGAAACTGATAGCGAACAGCATGGATCATGATCAGACTGCGGGCTGGTCTGGATCCATGCTGGTCGCAAACGCACTTTGTTGGTTTTGTCGTGACGCGGCTCATATACATGTTTAGTTAAAGAAACAATTACCTGCTGTCAGACACAATGATACATGTTCGACCGCAGTCATGTTTTCGTCCGCCTTATTTCCCTCCCTTTTTATTTTCAATCCAAATACAATTGTCTCCAACTAAAGTTGACGAAAAACAGTTCTTCAATGAGTGTGCTGTTCCAAGCGTTTTGAAAGATTTTCGCTACTGGTCTTGTTACTTTAAAAAGACTAATTTCGTGGTATTTTCTGTTTTTGTTCCATAAATACTTTATAAGCTTTTAAACTCATATATTATTTTCTTTGTAATTTAGACATAAAAAGCAACTTTAAAGACTATTAATTTTTGTATTGTAAATAAGACGGTATATTTCCTGTAGGAAAATTATCATTTTAAACAAGACTAATTAGTAAAATAGTCATAATGGAAACATCAAAGGTCGTCATGTGCGGCTTAAATTTAAACTTCTTCAGGCTAGCCTTTGTTTGTTTGAGCCTGTTCATGAAGGGCAGTGATACAAGCAAGCTACCGTCCATGCTTCCCCTGCATTGTCTTAAAGTGAATTGTTCTATAATGGAATGTCTGTAGTACCGAACAGAACAGAACAGAACAGAACTGTTATACCGTAAATAATTATGTTGATAAATATTTCAAACATTGAATTAACAACAGAAGAAATGTATCATTTGGATATTGCTACAAATAATTTCTTGAAAAAAGTTAAAAATTCTATGACATTTAGTTATGTCGTTCATATCATGTATAATGATATTTTGTTCTTGAACATTTCATTATCTACTATATAGATACATTTAATATCGACTCATGTATCTCACACTTGCCAACAATATTTATTATAATATATTAAGGTATGTCTGATACCAGATATTTCCAACTTCATTATTTATTGTATGACAGTTCTTCCATTATAGACCAATTCACTTTAACAACAGGAACTCTATAAAAAAAAGTCCGCCTTCCTTTACTCTCTGAAATACGTTGCTAATTACTTGAATTATTAACCTTAATTAATTTTAAATAAAAATTGAACTTACTTATTAAAGTATGCGTATGTAATGCATAAGTGATTCCAATAAAAGAAAAGTTTTATCATAAAAGAAAACAACAAAATGAATGCATTTCGTTGATTAACTTTAAATGATACAGACTTATAAATTGGCACGGAAAATGATATAAATAGCTATTTTCAAAACCGTTTCTCTGCTTATAGATATATAGTAATTAAAATGAACTGAACTATTTAAAAACATCGTCGAAGCCACGTTATGCAACAACTTTTATTCTTAAAATGTGTTTTGTAATATTTCAATGCCAGCTTAAATGCATGTTTTGTGCTTATAACTGAAAAGAAAAATAACGCTGACTGGGAAATAATTTGTCATAAATTTAGCAAAATATAAACAACAACAAAAATATAGTTTAAATGTATTATATTTATTGATTCAATATGTACCCTGTGTTGACAGCTTATATGTGCTCTAAAGTATGTAAACAATGGTAAACAATTGTTTCTACGAAAAAAAAAAATAGCATGATATTTACGAAATTTCACGAAATTTATTTTTTAAAGAAAAACATGCTTCTTCATTTGTCATATGAAAATTTCAGAAAAATATTCTCTATTTTATTCCCTCATATTCTGCTAAAGAGCTTTGCAGATGATCCTGAGAACTATGAAAGGGAACCCAATGTACTATAAAAAGTTAGCTGTTAGGATATCTTTAATTTATACAATTAAACATCGGGTGATCTGGGTGAGTTGAGTCACACACAAAACTGTAAACATAGTACAGTACATACGTAAAATGTCACACGTGTGACAAATTCGAACCGAATATGTCACACGTGTGCCATATTCGGTCTGTGCCATATACGGTCCGACATACGTACTATGTTCAAACGATGGTGGTTTCATAGTGCAAACGCACGCGACGCAACTGTTTTCACATTTAATTTATGTTTTTCCTCACTAGAAATAAGTGCATTTCACAAATAAAGAGATTAGAAAAAATTAAGTATCTGCTGTTATAAAAGTATGCAATACAATCAACGTTATAAAGTGCCTTCGGAGTATTAAATGTCCGGGGCTTCCGTAAGAAATTGTTGCTTGAAATGAAAAAAAAGTATGGTGGCTGATTTGGTACCCTTTACGCGTTGCGCTGTCGATAGAGACAACACAGCCTATATCGGTATCGCCTTTCCTTCTTGTCGCCAGCGAAACGGACCAAACGGCGCGTTGTCGCACTGTCGTCTTGTCATCCTGTCGCTAGCGAAGGAGTTGTCTTGCGGCGCGTTGTCGGCGCCGTATGGAGTTCATCATTAGCGGCAAGCAGACAAAACGACAGTGCGACAACGGGCCGTTTGGCGCTATATCGTGCTCGTTAGCGACAACTTGACGCACAAAAGTGTTCCAAATCAGCCACCATAAAAAAGACAGAAGGATCATAAACTGAAAGACATTATTTATGTGCAACATTTTATATCTGAAATGAATTATGTAAACGCATGTATATATGTTACGCGAATAAATGATAGAAAGTGTGAAATGTGTGTGCACTATGTAAAAATTTTACATGGAGATTTCATCGTCAAATTAATGATACTCATATAAATATTGTAAGAGTACTTTATCTTCAAAACAGCCATGATATTTAAACTAATACTTGACACAAAATGTGCAATGAAAATAAAATGAATTCATCAAAACCTTTTGGTTAATATCATTAAAGGCCCATTATGTCCAAGAAATGATGTTATTTTTATTCCTCAAAACCTTTTAATTTATGGTTTCCAAATAATTACTTATTGGAACCAGCTCCTTCCTTTCTTCCTTGGCAATTATTCCAATTATAGTGATTTAGTATGTTGTATGGAAGTCTAAGTGCTACTTCGTTTATGATTTGCAACTCAACTTTTATTGTCCATCATGGTTTAAAATTATTGTTTATATTTAAAGTTTATACATTTTGTAAACAAGAAAATTTTTTTTTTTTTGTGCTAAGTGTTCTCTACAAAAAAAGAAGAAAAACAGAAACGAAACAGAACATAAAAATAAAAAATCTAAAAAAATGTAATTGATGTAAAATGAATTTGTGGTAACAAACTCAATTATAACATAGAGGATTTTTAAACGAGGGATTCAATCTTGAAATCATAATTATCACAAATTAAGATATTGTTTTTGTATTTCGATATCATATTTTTTTTTACACCAGATGCAGTATTCCTTTCTTTACAAATGATACATTCGAAACGCAGGGGAGACGTCACGAGGTATTTGTTAACAAGACCATACCGATGGTTGTTGAAGGGGATGATATGTCCGCATATTCACAATGTGAAATATACAAAACTTCTTTAAATACATCATACTCAGCTTTGAATATGCCGCCTTCAAATACAAGTACAGAGCAGTGCAACAAATGGGTGTACGACAGCAGTGTTTTAAAGGACACCTTTATTACACAGGTATAATCAAAGCGCTGTAAGCACTGAATAAAGGCATTTTATGTAATGGTTGTTACATGTTGTTAAGCAGAAATATCTTCTTTTTTTGTTTGATCTTTTTAGCAGTCATTCAATTTCAGCTGAGTCCTGCTAAACCAAAACATTCAAACAGAATGCGCTAGTGATAGTTTTTTGACATGGTAATCTTCCCTAAGTGACATCAAATGAAAAAATACAAAACAAGTGTGTTGCTCCGAATCTCGTCAAAAACTTTGGATTCGTTCATATCATAAAGCTATTCAGCTATCTTCGGTGCTTCTTCTCAGCGACCCGCTTGTGTCTGACAAAAAATGTACGAAGGGGTACCAGTTTTTGTCTTTCATCAGTAAAGCAAGGGTGACTTTTTTAAAACAAACAGGCAAATCATAACAAAACTGTTTCTATGTACGCAGTTTGCTGGTGTATACATGCCTTTGGGTATGTCTGTCGCAAACATGTTTATCATCTTCTACTTTATAGACAGAATTTGGAATTCTAAAAAAGAAGATCTAACTAAAAACTGAATATCTTGAAAAGAAATTGTGAATTTTAATTAATACTAGTTAATGACACCTCCACTTGGCTTAATGCTTTATTAATATGGATATACATTTGTTTTTCAAGGCAAATCTTGTGTGCAAGAGGGTGATAGCCCGAGCAAACGCCAACATGATCTACTTCAGTGGTAAGATGACAGGTGCTTTAGTTTTAGGGCTTTTGTCCGATAGGTAAGTTAACAAAGATTTAAGGATCAAGATCAGGATAAAATTTAAAAACTCAAATATTTTCCATTGTTTATTCTCATAGATTAAATATTAAATATCATCTTGAAAAAATGGACTTGAAATAGCATGATAAAATAAATCTAATATTATTTTATCTCTAATTAGGATTGTTTCTTTGCAAATGAGCATTTTTTTACATTTTGTTTATGTACCATTTAATTTTAGCAAAATACCAATCAATTTTAGAATCGTAAAGCAATGAAATAAAATCTTGATCCTGATATTTTCTCAGTGAACATGTGGTCTGAGGTTAGAACAATTGTTTGTTAAGTTGTGGTCTACTGGGTTCTTGCGTTACATTTGTTTTGTGTTAGCGACAACCAATGTCTAAGTTCTATTCAAAATCATAGTCAGTGTCTTGTATAACCGATCAATTCTGTATCCAGTTGGTTAAATGCTAGACCTAGTAAATTATAATTACCAATTAGATATCCCTAAAATTTCTTAAATTGGAAGATGTACTGATAAGTAATACAGCAGCTTGAGGGTAAACAATTTACATTCACATGTGTTACAGTGTATAACAGAAACCAATAAAGTAGATTTTTGTGATATTGCAACTTAGCATTTTATCTTTCGGTTTTACACCTTCAGGTTCGGTCGGAAGAAAGTATTGATTATTAGTACATTAATGCATGTAGGCGGTGCGTTTGGATCTGCTTTCGCTACGGATTACATCTTTTTCGTTGCCATGAGGTTTATCATTGGAGTTTCATGTACAGGAATGTACAGCTCGTCGTTTGTTTTAGGTATGTGAAACAATGTAAATATTTTTTCTCTCAAAATTTGTAATTTATTTAAGATTTGAGAATAATTTGACAATCATCAGATTGTTTTAGTTTTCATTGACCACGGTTAATGAAAAGAAGAACTTTGTGCATAGGATTACTTGTCTGAAAATTACCTGGAAAATGATTGCGAATAGCCTGAATATCTACCGGAAGTTAAAGCGAAATAAACAGTCTACGACCGAAAAATATTCCGATTTATGATCTTGTTACTTTATTGTAGGAATGGAACTTGTGATTCCATCAAAGCGAGTTGCGGCTAGCTACATGCTAGATATGGCATGGTGTGTAGGACTATACATCTTGTGTTTTCTTGCCTTCGTCACACGCAGCTGGGACATGATCCTTCTAGTCATGGCTTCACTGACGGTGCTTCTCTTTGTGTGTTTATGGTTAGTATAAAAAAGAATCATGGCAGTGCATTAAATTCATAGTCAATGAATGATAGGCAAAATAGGCCCTGATTCAGCCAAGATTTTGTTTAAATAAGCATCTGTTTATGCCCCCATGATCTTTCAAGTGAATGAACTTTGACGCGATTTCATAAAGATACAAACAACTATTCTATCGAATACATGCCTTCTTATTTAAAAATATACTCTTTGAAAAAACGCATGCATGGCATCTAATTGTTTTTGAAAAATCACCCTCGGTATAATAGTGATCCCTCGAAGCAAAGAAAGGGTAATTCACGTGTAAAGTTATTAGCAGGTACATTTGCTGAATTAATATTTCTATATTAAGGCTTAAGCATGGTTTATCACGTCTGAGTATTTCTGAAATATACTTTTTTATTTTGTCTCAGGATAATACCAGAATCGCCAAGATGGTTGAAGTCAAAAGGTCGGTTTATCGAGGCCAATGCTGTTATTCTGAAATGGGAAACCATTAATGGTAAAAAAGCACTTACTGATACTTCTTCAAGTAAAAATACCAAAGATGACATTGAACCTGAGAGTGTTCTCAAAATGTGCACTATACCTAACTTGTTGATAAGAACCCTCCTCATTTACTTGAACTGGTAAGCCATATTTTTATGAAAACATTTTCAAGAGCAATGACTCATTGAAAATTTTGTAGTTTCTATTCAAGATGATTTACATAAATATGCTTACGAATTATTCTTGGTACATATGAAGAGTCTTGTGTCCGAACGTTTTTAATTATGCAATAAACATGAATTGGTGACTCTTTGTAAAAGAAATACGTGACAAGGTGTTTTAATCTAGGGCACATTCATGTTTGCAATATTTTAGTAATTTTCCAGAGCCAATTTTATTAAAAATTCATATTTAAAAACTCAATATTATATTTTGTCTAAGCATATTAAACTTCAAGCTTCAATTCACCGGGATAGCAATGGTGAATAATCTAAATCTCATTTCTGGTGTTTTCGTTCAGGTTTGTTATCATTATGGTTAACTTTGGAATCAGCTTAAATGTTGGGAATATGGATGGAGATTTATTTGTGAATTTTGCGATAATCAGCAGCATGGAAATGTTAGCATACACGTTCTGTTTCCTTTTGCTCAACAAAACAGGCCGAAAACGCCTTCTGGTAGGAACATTGTTCTTCTGTGGCGGAGCCTGTATTCTATCAGTGTTTGTCATGTTGTTTTTTGACAAATGTAAGTATTTTTCTTTTCATTTCATTTTGTTTCATGGTTTTAAGTATTGTTAGAAATTTAATGGCTAAAATTTGACTAATTACATCAGAAAAGCATCTTTATGCTAGCCATGTAACACTTAATATGGTTGCTAGCTGAATGTACATAATTTCAAGAGCAATGATAATATTTGGACATATTGAGGGTTCATACATAATTATCCCCCGCATATGCAATCGGAAGGGGGTATTGTTTTGGCGTTGTTCGTCCGTCCATCGTCCGTCCTTCCGCTCTCAGTGGACAGTAATAATGTGGCTAGAGGGACAATAGGTAACTGTTCTTTCTCTTTGATGTCATTCATTCGGTAATGCTTTTATGTGGCTATTTTCTTTTGTGTGCCTAAAAAGAACAATAGAGAGAACAATAGAGTAGCCACATAATTACTGTCCCGTTAGAACGTCCTTTCATCCGTCCGTCCGAATTTTCGTTTCCGCGCTAGTTCTCTACAACTACTGGCTGGAATTCAACAAAACTTTATGAGAATCATCAATATTAAGAGGAGATGCGCATATTGTCGGCTTGTTCCAGTCAGACCTTTTATCTCGGAGTTATGGCCCTTGGTTAGCTATGCATATAGAGCAAAAATCGTTTCAGCGCTACTTCTCTGCAACTACTGGCTGGAATTCAACGAATCTTTATGATAACCCTCAATATCAAGAGGAGATGCGCATATCGTCGCCTTGTTCCGGTCAGACCCTTCAACTCAGGGTTATGGCCCTTGATTAGTTATGCATTATGCATATAGAGCAAAAATCGTTTCCGCGCTACTTCTCTGCAAATACTGGCTCGAATTCAGCGTAACTTAATGGGAAGCTTCAATACCAAGAGGAGATGTGCATATAGTCGGCTTGTTCCGGTGAGATCTTTCAACTCCGAGTTATGGCCCTTGATTAGTTATGCAGTATCCATATAGAGCAATAATCGTTTCCGCGCTTCTTCTCTGTAACTACTGGCTGGAATTCAACGAAACTTTAAGTGGAACTTTCAATACCAAGAGGAGATGCGCATATCGTCGCCTTGTTCCGGTCTGACACTTCAACTCAGAGTTATGGCCCTTGATTAATTATGCAACTGCTGTATTGATTTCAACAAAACCTTATGGGAACGATAGATACAAAAAGACAATTTACATCTCAATGGCATGACCTGATAAATACTATTTTATACGGAGTTATGGCTCTGTTATTGCACTGAATGTTTATCATGTGCAAAGATTATTACTGTTTACGCCATGATAAAAATATATAAATAAAGCCATATGTCTTCAGTTGTTGTGTAAGTAATAACCAGTACTCGGCGGGGGATATAAATTCAACTTATTTGCTTGTTTATCATTATATTATTATGTACACTCTTTTAAGCAAAACTTTTGAAAAGTTTTTAATTTAATGGATATATATGAACTACCTAAAAATTAAACCTATATTTTTGCTAAGTTTATATTGTTTTTTTTTTTTGTGTGGCAATTCGCTTAGTACTAGTACTTATCTGTGTACCATTTGTTTCAGCGTTATATTGGATCACGTTGGTTTTGTCTTATATCGGTAAGTTTGGAATTACTGCCTCGCATTCTATCATCTATGTTTGGTCAGCAGAACTATTTCCGACAAAGGTTCGAAACTCTGGAATCGGTACGAGCAGTGTAGTTGGCTTTGCAGGAAGCATGACTTCACCATATATCTCTGACTTGGTACGCTTTATCTTTGTCTGAATGATTAATATCAGGATCATTTGAGCCGCGTCATGACAAAATCAACATAATGGGTTTGCGACCAGCATAGATCCAGAACAGCCTGCGCATCCGCGCAGTCTAATTAGGATCCATGCTGTTCGCTGTCAGTTTCTCTACTTGATATAGGGTTTGTAAGCGAACAGCATGGATCATGATCAGACTGCGCGGATGCGCAGGCTGGTCTGGATCCATGCTGGTCGCTAACACACTATGTTGGTTTTGTCATGACGCAGCTAATTTGTTTGTGAACACAGGGCCTGATGACATATGACGTGCCAACTTCATATATTTCAGTAAAAAAAAATCACTCCTGACATAAGTCATTACTTGATAAGGTAAAAATGAGAAAAACAGGTAGAATGCTTTTTTACATAATTTCTTCATTTAGGTGAATTTCATAGAAATTTTAAGTTCACTTAGGACATAATAGAAGTCAGATTTTTATATATTCCTGGGTGAGAGATAAATTTAGGATAGAACAATCACGTGACTATAAATTAATTGCTTTTGCTTATCAATGTTTCGGCATCAGGATAAATATTGAAACAAATAACAAATTGGGTGAGAAATAGAAATAAAATAAAGCACACCATGGTGTTGTACAACTGCACATTTTTTTTATTAATAAATGACTAGATTTCCTTAACACCATTAATATACAGCCCTATTAATAGTTTATATTTATTTTTCTGACAAGAAATAAAGTTAAGAAAATTAATAATGTTGGAACGTTTTGTAACTAAACATTTTTTTCAGGTTTCTGTACGGTGTTCCGTTACGGTCATCGCCTACGAATAAAAAATTGAAACTCAAAAGTCGGAAACACGAAGGGGCGATGGCGAAATGACGAAGGGACGAAAACACGAAAGTACGAAAACGGGAAAACGCGAACAGAGGATGACGAAAACGCGAAGACATGATGACGATAACTCGACAAATTGAAGTCTATAATTATAGCATTTTCGTCATCGTGTCTTCGCATTTTCGTCGCCGTCTCTTCGCGGTTTCGTGTTTTTGCATGTTCTCTTCGTGTTTTCGTCATCGATAACGTCCCTTCGCGTTTTCGATTTTTTCGCGTTTCAAATTTCTTCTTTCATAGGTGATGACACTTACGGAACACCGTTTTACTCCGACATAAACGCTATGACTTATTGTATGAAATATACATATTAATCAGGCTCCAAATTTGCAGCATACACTACATTCCCTATGTAATGCAAATTTGTTAATTTTGTTTTATTTCCATATTTTGTTAAAATAAAACATTTTCACCTTTTTCTTGTGGAAAACTTAGTTCCGTATATCTTTTCCTTTATGTGACTCTGATATTCCTGATATTTATATCCCCTTATAAAAAAAATAATAAAACAAATCTTTTAAATATCTTTTTTTTTTAATTTCAGGGAAAGTATGTACATGGTTCATTCGGGGAGGTTTTGCCGCAGGTTATATTTGGAGCTTGTTCTGTCATAGCTGGTATGACGTCACTTCTTCTCCCGGAAACCAATGGAAAAGCACTTCCGGAAACTGTGTTTGACGCTGTCCAATTTGGAAAGTTAGTATTTACAATTGTATCATCTAATCTAAAGAACGACAGCACGGACGGGACTCGTGAGATCTTTTGGAAAGACAATTTAACATACGAGATGTGTTTTATTGTTTCGTTTTATATTAAATCGTGACTGCGAGAAAACTTTTATAATTATTATCATTATAATTATCTCCAGGCACTGTATAATTTTAAACAGTTCCCACGTAACCCTTATAGACATGGTTATAACATTTTCCTAAAGAGGAGGGCACTGTACATTTTTAGATGATTTGTAATGGATGTAAGATTGTAATATTATAAGATTTTTATTTTTAAGTGTTTCAATAATAGTAATTAGACGTGAACTTGTAGAGTAAAATAAAAAAACAAAAAGTTATACAGGCGAAATAATTGTCGAATAAAATAACAATTATTTAAAAAACTAAAATTTTCTTGTAATTAATCTTTGGACAAACACATTTGACTAGTTTCATATGATTTTGAACTTTTTTCAAGTTTATGCAATAGTTAACTGAAAATTTAAGGAAAAGTAAAACATTAAGGGCTTCTTATTTTGAATAATTCCAGTTAGAATAGATGGAAAATTTTTTACTTATTTAAATATTCTAAAGACAGATTTTTTTGTTATTTTGACATATGTATTAATATAGACCTCCCATTGTCTCAATTCCCTGAATGTTTGTATTTTCTCGCGCATGCTCAGTCTGTGTTGGACAAAACAATAACAACAACAACAACTAAAGCACAGCTTTGTGAAAGAAAGATGTATGTGAGCAATTCCGTGATATTTTATAAGGTAGGGGTAGGGGGGGGGGGGGGGGGGACAATAAAGCCTATCTAAAAATATTCAAAATCATTATTTTAATTTCATTCAGGAAAAAAGCGGACGACAGGAATAGCCGGTTAAACTGTTTCTATACTAATGATGCATTTAACAAAGATGAGCTGACAGGCGAAGTGTAGTGCTGAACAAACATCTTAAAACTTAAAAATTATAATTGAGCCGTGTCACGACAAAACCAACATAATGGGTTTGCGACCAGCATGGATCCAGACCAGCCTGCGCATCCGCGCAGTCTGATCAGGATCCATGCTGTTCACTTACAAACCCTATAACAAGTAAAGAAACTGATAGCGAACAGCATGGATCCTGATCAGACTGCGTGGATGCGCAGGCTGGTCTGGATCCATGCTGGTCGCAAACCCATTATGTTGGTTTTGTCGTGACACGGCTCATATTTTATCATGATGCGTGCGTGTCGCGCTTATATGTTTACTTTCTGATTTGAATTTGGCGTTTAGAACACTTTCTTGGAGCGTCCAATAAAAACATTAAAGACACGTGACAATTGTATTACTAACGTGAGTCTTTTGGAACCGTGAAGCATTACATTAAAAAACAGGACATTTATTTAAATACAACTTAAAGACTGGCTTAAATGTTGGAGGCTAGATAGACTAGCTACTGCGCACGTCCCAAGCACTGACACAACGATTAGATGCAATATATTATAAATAATCTTGTCATGGTGTAAATAGGCTAATGTATGTACACAATCTAATTAAAATCAGCCATAAATAACGTTCCGCTTTTAGATGTAACCGTGACCACATACGAAATCATTTCTGGTGACCTTTCATACAGCCAATCATCGGCGAGCTTTCATAAGTTTTGAAAAAGCGATGTGGTTTTATAATTCTAATATATATATTATAATAATTATAAGCCCGTCTACACTATCCAAGTCTTGAATGCAAGTATCATATTCTCTTGTATTGGATAGTGTAGACACCCTACTTGAATGAGTTTTAAAGAGAAATTATGTGACATCCAAGAAGATAATTCCTTGCAAGAAAGTTAGAACACGTTCTATTTTTCTACAAGTTTTTGGCTGTCAAGACACTGATAACACCGGTTTGACACAAAACATGTGCAAATCGTTAACAAACATGGCGTTGTCCTTATAGCCGGCAGGGAAACTGGCAAAACAATCTCGTCCATTAAAAATTGGCTCTATTATTTCAAGTTAATTTGTTATAAAACGTTTTTTTTCTAACAAAACAACAACAATATGTTTAACTTTCAAGGATAACGGTATTTTAATAGTTCTGTAAACTTGGCTAATAATTACTTTCTCGGGAAATCCGAATTATAAACAATTCGAAACATCAGATCTATATATCAGAAATAAACTTTAGTAAGATTGTGTATGTACATGTTTATAAATATTTAAATAACAACAGTATTAAATCGATATTATTGTACACGTCTGTATAGTTATCACTTACGTAATATATCATTCATAGCAGCATCTTCTATGGAAATCATAGCAGCATCCTCCATTAAATCAATGCAGCGTCCTCATCCACATAAAGCAGCGTCCCTCAAAGGAGGAAAAGTATCATATTCCTTGATATTAAATCAGCATACTTCACCATACCATGGTATCTTCATCTACGATATTAAAGCGTCACCCTTTCCAAGGCCGTAGAAGAGTTTCCTTCAGAAAGGTCAAGCAGTATCCGTCATGAAATCAAAAGTAGCGTCTTCCACGATACCAAAGTGGTTGTCGTGAAGAACTGACGTTTTTTCCGAGAATGAGCTTTCTGTTCCCTTTCACCATTGTATTACACATAACACAAATATTGTATTACACATAAACACAAATATTAGAAAATTTCAACTTTAAGTTAAAGTGAAAACACAATAATAATAATAATAATATCTTTATTTAAAGAAGGTTACACATTAAGAACATACAATAACAATCATATATATCTTATTTCCAATGTGGCCTTCTGAAATAGAAAACAACAAAAACAACAGGACATGCTTAGGTAGAAAAATGAATGTATAGTATGTAATTTTTAGAATAATACAACTCATATACTTTCGACAGACACTCAACAATTGTTTAAACATATACGTATATTGCATCATTCGTTCGTTCGTTCATTTATTCATTTATTCATTCATTCATTCATTCATTCACTCATTCATTCATATGAACATCAAGATATGCTTTGTATTTTTCTTTAAAACATTTAAGGTTATTAACATTACGAATGTTTAAAGGTATATTGTTCCAAATGTTCATGCCATAATAAGAAAATGTGTCTTTAATATAATTTGTTTTAGGTCTTGTCCATAATACAATATCTTTTTGTGACCTAGATCTTAAGTTATATATTTTGTTGTCGGATAAAGTCATCAGTTCTGTCATATAAGTCGGAGCCATGTTATTTAAAGTTTTAAAAACAAGCACCGCCGTGTGGTATTTACATCTGTCTAGGAACGGTAACTAGTTAAGAGTTTCGAATAGATTTATTGACGGAGATCTTTGTGGTTGCTGTAAAATGATTTTAGCAATTCGTTTTTGTAATTTACAAACATTATTTATGTAGTTTGTGTTTCCTTTACCCCATATAATACAACAATAGTCCATAATGGGCAATATATATGCATTTTAAAACAATAATTTCATATCAAAGTGCAAAAAATACGATTTTTTTTTTCAATAAGGCAATTTTTCCGTTAAGTTTTTTACAAACATTGTCAATTTGCAAGTGCCATTTTAAGTTGTTACAGACTTTTTGATCAGTTACATTTTCAAGAGCTTTACATTTATCTTAAGATACAATTTTCTCATAATATTTACTTTTTGTCTTGTTTCTATTACCATACATTTTGATTTATCTGGATTTAAGGCCATATTATTTATTTTGCACCATTTGTCAATGTTATTTAAATGATCTTGAAGTTTTATTTCTACTTTTGATATATTTTCTCCGGACTCATAAAGAGTAGAATCGTCTGCGTATAAATCATTTTTTATATCATTAGCAATAAAAGCTATGTCATTTATGTATATAGGAAATAATAAAGGTCCTAATATTGAGCCTTGTGGAACACCGGAAATTATTTTCATTGTCTGAGATTGAAGATTACATATCTTAACCAGTTGTATTCTGTTAGAAATATATGACTTAAAAAACTTAACGGCATTTTCAGAAAAATGATAAAGTTTAAGTTTATGCAAAAGTATTTCATGGTCAACCAAATCAAAGGCTTTCTTTAAGTCTAAGAATACAGTCCCCGATAATTTTTCCACTGTCAACATCTTTTAACCAAGTATCTATTAAACTAATGAGTGCAGTATTACATGAATGATTTTTACGAAATCCTGATTGTTTATTATGAATTATGTTCGTTTTTTCAAAGAATGAGTGTATTTGTTTGGCAATATGGCGCTCAAATATTTTGGATATAGTTGACAAAATTGATATCGGTCGATAGTTATTTGCTTCATTCTTATCCCCCGATTTAAAAATAGGTATAAACTCGAGCTCTTTTTAAATCATCTGGGAAAATATTAGATTTAATACTATTATTGATAATTGATGCAATTGGGTGTAATATAATCTCCACAATATTTGATGATGTTTGGTCCAATTCCATCTAATCCTGTAAGTTTTTTAATATTCAGTTTTTTCAATAATAAGTTTTACTTCAAACGGTGTAATTAATTCAATATTAAATTTAATGATATATTAGCTTTTGGTCTAAAGTTTCTTTCAATTTTGAAAAATTTGTATTTGAAAACGACATTCGAGATATTGACAAAATTCTTGTTTAATTCATTTATAATATTTACATTTCCGTAAATTTCTTTATTACCTGTCACTAGTCTGTCTGGCATTGTAATACAACCTTTTTTATTTAGATTTGAAACGTCCTTTAAATTTTTCCATAAAAATGCCGGGTCTTTGTTATTTTTAATAGCATTGTTAAAGAAATCTCTTTTACTTTTTTTAATCATTGATGATATTTTATTTCTGAGCAATTTGTATTGTTCATGTTTCCCTACTTTATGATAGTAATCGCGTTCATGTATTAGATATTTTATCTCATCAGTAAACCATTCCGGCCGGTGTTCACGTTTGATACGTTTTTCTTTTATTGGTGCATGCTTTTTCAAGATAGTATTTAAAATGGAGTAAAATAAGCTAAGGAATTCATTCGGATTAATTATTTGCTCGACTAATTCAAGATCGGATAAAGCAAGGTCTACCTGAAAATCAATTTCATTGAAGTTTTTAAAACATCTATATTTAATCGAATTATGTTCATTAATCAATCGGGTACATGCTTTCGTTGATCTTGAAATACATATCGGATAATTATCACTTAATGAGGTATCAGAAACAAACGATTCAATAATATATCTGCTACTGTTTGTATAAACATGATCTATAATTTTTTGGTACGTTTTGTTATCCTAGTAGGATCTGTGATAAGTTGTTTCAAACCATATTTCGTTATCAAATCACCCCATTTTGTATTGTCATATTTTTTCTTTTTATTCATTGGATAAAAGTTTATATTGACATTTCCTAGAATATGATATTCTATATTTGATATATCTATTATACTAAGTTGTTTTTCATAATCGTCAATCCAAGATTGGTGTAAATTTGGTGGGCGATATATAAAATTTAAAAGAAAAGGTTTGCAATTTGGGTAAATAATTCCCAACCAAACAGATTCTAATTCGTCCTTTTCTATATCGTAACGGCGCCGATATGGCACCTTGTCAGCAATATATATTACAATTCCCCCGCCTTTGTGACAACTTTTACGGTCCTTTCTTTCGTGTGTGAAATTGTTTATATCTAATTTATCGCCTGTTGTATCATCACCAAGAAATGTCTCAGTAAAGCCGAAAATATCTGGCGAATTTAATTTGTTTAATAGATTGTATTTTATTTTGTCTATTTTAGGCATTAACTGATTAACGTTAAGGGGTGCAATATGTAAACCTCGTTTTTTTTCAAACTTAGAATTGAACAATTTATTATCTGGAAAACTTAATTTATGGAGCGTAACATTATTTAGTACTTTGCAATAATATTCATCATATCCGTATTTATTGTACTGATTGTTCAAAAGAAACAATTGGATTATCAGATGCATTAGTGTCTATTAATTTCCGTTCTTTTACTATCAAATCGATAATTTTTCGCGTATTTAAACAGATGTGTAAAATATCAATTGTGGAATACAACATAAAATCGTAACATACATTATAAACAAGAATAAAAGAAGGAGTGTACATGCCTCCTATCATAATACAAGTTTTCCTGCAACCATTTCGTAGGAACATATCGAAACCGACTTTTTGGGGAGGCTATGCCTCCCCAATGTTAATACCGTCCGTCAAATCTTACTGCCGCGGTAATCAGGTCAAAAAATGGTACCTTGATTTTTTCTAAGCTGACTCATCACTCATCACAGACATTTACAATATGAAAATATTTTTATTCTTTAATGTCATATCTGCAATTTGTAAAGATCATAATTCTCTGAAAAATTCTTGATTTTTGTTTGTTATTTTTTCAAAATCACTACTCCGTGACGTCATACTGCCGCGGTAATCAGGTTTAGGCATACGTACGTCTGTAATAAATAGTTCTGGTATGAAAACCCTTCTACATAATAACTTTATCAATAATTTTTTAACAAAAAGCATAAGTGAAAATTTATAAGTAAATGCTTTAATTAGGTGGCAAATATTCTTTATTATTTTTTATAACAATTTTCCAATTACTACGCAGCGACCAACTGTTTATGACGGGTCATTAACTAGAACGTTGCAACACCGTAGTCTCAATATCATGCATGTTCTTTTGTTGATATAAACCATTAATAGTCCTTAATATTTTTTAAAGACAAATAATGGTAAATTGTCGATTACATCAGAGACATTGATCGTGCTTGCGTGATAACTAAGGAAAACTAACCTATTAGTACACCCTAGGAGGCTGTACGCGGAAAACGCTCATAAACCGCTATATCATATAGCTGTAAAGTGAACAGTTAAATGACAGAAATATGTGGTCAAATATGTTTTAACAAGGAAATAATTATTTCAGAGAAAGACGCAAAGATCAGTCTTCAATCAAATGAATGACCCCGTATTGTGTAATTAGAAAGTTTATTCAATTCTAGGGCAACGCATCATAATTTGATAGTCCATGTGTAATAAAATTCAAATTTTCAATACAGATTATGAAATACATAAAAAATATTAAAGAATAAGAAGCTTAAAAAAACAACAAAAAACGCATATATATACGAATGACTTACAGTCGAGCATCGGGAATTTACGGAAGAGCATTAGTGCCAGGTGTATCTTTTTATTAACTCGAAATTTCGAGTTAGTAACTCGAAATTTCGAGTTAGTAACTCGAAATTTCGAGTTAATAAAAAGATACACCTGGCACTAATGCTCTTCCGTAGTAATTCATCAACATATCTTACGAAACTTTAATTTGAAAACGATATTTGCGCGCGCTGAAGTGATTAATGTTTATTTGAATAAATCAAATAAAAAAACTTATATGTTTGTGTTTTAAAAATAATCGGCGGCATAAGAGGAATTTCGTATTCATTTTACAACACTTGAAAAAATACTACAGAAAATGTGTTGTTGTTTTTTTGTTTTGTTTTCAACAAAAGTGTGTGTTTTAAGTTTATTTATACTCGGGGCCGGAATAACCATATGTCCGAGATTATAGCATCGGGGACGTCTTTTTCAAGCCGAATCTTCCTGGTAGCCCATTCTTCGTTCGTTGGCGGTAAAGGAGACGACAATACTGTCAAGGCATCAACTTCCTGACTGACGACAACAAAAACGGCATTCATTAGCGCCAAACCTCCAGAGTAAGTCACGACAGGTCAACCAATCACCTCTGGTACTTGAGATGACTTGACCTTGACCTGCAGTGTGCCTTCTCCGCGACGTGCACGTCTCTGGAGGGATTTGGAGAAGTTTCAACAAAAACTTCCAAAACACGCTATTTATAACACCATTCATAGCACTGATGCTTCGATGTTCTCATCTATTTGCGGGAAATGGTCGACAGGGAAAACCCTACGTAATAACCGCACAGCCTGTTAACAATAGATTTTCCGCAGTTATATTTCAAGCTAGTGAGGTTTAAAAATGCATGTAGAATCTATCTATTAACTACCATAAGTTGGTTGAGTGTTGGTGGTAAAAAAAGAAGATATAACTTCCTGATCAATTTTCACTTAGGTTGATTCAATTTTGAATAAGCTTTGCAGATATGTTTTTTTTTCAAGAAATATTTAGTTTTAATAAATATCCGAAGCCGTCAAAGTCAGCGACGAGTAATGAAATGGGAATAATTTTCTGAAACGGGATTTTATTCGAGATTTGCTTCGGGAGAAGACAACTTTCTGTCCGTAGAGCATGAATATTAATACTCATCACAAGACAGTATCTTATTGATCTCAATTATTGTACATGACATGTAAATATGTATAATTTTTATGTTCAATAAAAATGTTGCATAACTTGCAGTTGTTATTATCATTCAATGATAATAAAATGACATAAAGTATTTATGATGAACAGTCCTAGAATATTTTGATAAGGAACAGTCAGTTGTAAAATGTTATTGTTATCTTATAATGAACAGTCGTCATACTTTCTGGTATGTCATTTATTATTGACAGTTTAGGTTTTTCAAAATTTGCAGGATTAGCAGTCCGAATGTAGACCTCAATGAAATGTTCTGGAATATTAACAAAATGAATAGTCAACCATATTAACCATACATATGAATGGTTGAACACAACAGTAAGGAAAAATGACATAATGTGTATATCTTCTTATTTTGGTAATAATTGAAATAACAGCACATTTTAAGCAAAAAGAAAAGAAACTATAAGTCTGAAACATTCTGTCATAGCCTCCCTATCAGTACATTCAGTACTTTGATTCATTTTGCAGTAGCTTACTTGTTGTGTTATTTTCTCTATTTTTTATTTAACGGAATTAATTGAAAAGTTCTTGTGTGTGTGACTGAAATATTACTATATAGTTATTTCTTATTTGAGATATACCAGATATGTTAATGTAATATATATTAGAGAAAATCAAAGTCAAATTAACTACATTTGTAAAACTATTTGTTTTACTCTCAAATACCTCGATCCAGTAATCTGTGAGAATACACATGTTACTGTTTTTTGATGAAATCTCATTTTTGGAATCTTTTTCTAACAAAGTAGTCTCATTACGTTCACTTACATTGTTTATGTATTCATTGTTAAATTTATTTTTTTAAACGTTTGGAATTTGTCTTTGCTATAATAGTTTTTAGAGTGTCTTTCCGCATTATCCTAGTTCAGATACCAACAGTATTTATTCTTCCGCAGATAAAACACTGATCAAAGCCTTTCCTACTTCCGGTTCCGCCATATCGCATTTCACTGGAAAAGCCGTACCCGTTGCTCCGCTTCGAAGAATGTTGCCACCTTCTTGTCAAGTTTTTGTTCATGCTTCTGGTTCTACCTGTTACAGTTGCGCGCATATCGGAATTTGGGGAGGATTGTTGTTTGATTATAAAGTTCTAGTCACTGTTTACGGAAACTTAGATACTTTTTTGTGAATGAATAAGATGGTCTAAGATTCCCACCTGGTTTCATGATATCATTCATGATATCGTTCATGATTTGTTAGATCTACAGGTACTGTACACTTTTCTTAACCTTTTTAACAACATACGTTTTCTCTTTGGCGCTTTGAAGACAGTATCTACGTCACGGCGAATAAAGATGACATCATCTAGGTAGTCATAGTTCGAAAATATGATAAATCCTTTTCTCCCCAGCCGTCCCGAGCTGTATTTGTCTAGCATAATGAATTTATGCCTCTTTTGAACATGCCATAGATGTTTTTCGTCTCGTCGGTACTGTGTGATTCTTGCTTTTAGAAAGAGTCTTTCTCCATACCCCTTTTCTTTGGCAATTCTAACGTAAAATGCTTTGGAAAATACAAAAATAAAGATATTTCAAAATAATGAAAAAAAGACCCAAAATAACAAATTTGATGAAAATGCATTTTTTTAAAAAAACATAAGATTGTTAAATTTAGATCTTCACATTTTGTTGCATTTAATTAAATACTCGTAAATTCTCAACTTACCAAATGTTTTACTACATATTAGAGCTTTCGTGATGGAATGTTTTAAGTAATTTGTTTCCAGCTTTGGTAGTTTATTGCTTAGAAAAGCATCATTCCGAGAAATATGTTGACATGGTGCGCTGGTAGATCTTCTTGCATATACATCTAAACTGCAACATCTGAAATAGTCGTTCCATTTACTGATCATTAACAGTTAGGTATGACTTTCAATTTTGATTTTGTAATTCAAATATTTCCAAACACGGTGCCCTTTTTAGCAGATTATCTAGCTTCTTTTCGCTGCTAAAGCCTAAAAGCAGCTGATCTTATTAAATGTATTTGAAAGGCCCAGTATGCTTCAGAAAGGCTTTTTTATTTTCCCAAAACCTTTTTTATTTTGACATGCTTTTATAGTATTCCAAAAGTTACTCCTGACCTTTTTAGACAACGTGTCTTTATTTTTGGGTTAACTCTTTTCTATTAAATCTGTCAACGGTTAATCAGAGAAAGTACGTTTCAAAACGAGCTTTAACTGCCCATCTACTTGGCTATAGACATTTAAACGTTTTAAATAACGCGGAAAAGTTGTAATTGATTTTCCTGTTTTCCTACATTAAATGACATTATAGAGGTTTCAAGCTTTGTTGGCTTCCAGTGTATAAGTTAAACTAAAATTCCTGTTAAAACAGACCCCATCATTGATAGCAGGGATAGATATATATCAACGGAAACTGTTTCTTGACACACCCGATTCCTTCATTAACGTATGATAAAAAAAATACATAATACAAATAAATGTAAAAAATAAGCTTACATATGATGTCTTTCCGGTTTATCATCGTGAATTCTATATATAGATCTAGATTCCAGACAGCATGTTTGTTTGTCCGGTCGGTATACACCAACTCCACAACATTGGTATGAATCTTTGTCATGGCCAAGCACCTTCATAGATGTTATGTTGCAGATCGCCGACTCCCTTTAAAAAAAGAATATACAATGTTTATTTTAATCGAGTTAATTGAATAAATATTTTGTAAAGAATATATTCTCGACACGCTTAAGTGATTGATTGATTCGATTATGTCAGATGTTAGTTCATTTTATCAACTAGAATCAAGGAAATATGTGATTTGCAGTGTTATGGTATCGTTGCCACCATCACAGGCATCAAATTCATTTTCCGTGCCTCGTAAAGTTAAATAAGTGTAAGGCAAAAAATATTTGTCAGACCGGAAGCAAATAGTGACGATGTTCACCGGACTTTAACGATAACATATCGTCATAAACTCGACATTATTATTATGTTTAGACCATTCGGCTTTTCAACTTGCCACACGGAAAAACTTGCATGTCACAAATCAGTCACCGTATAATGTAAACAATACAATACTATTGAAATAAATTCAAGTATTTGTTAAACAGGGAAGAATATTTTTAAAATACGCCAAAATAGACATAAGAAATAAAAAATAAACTACATGTATGAATGTAAAGTTAATCGGATATCAGTGCTTACTGGTTAGAGAATTTTATGATTAATTTGTTTGTAAAAGGAATGTTTTACTTTTATAAAATGGTATAGAAAGGAAGAAATGGAAGGAAGGAAATGATAAAATCTGTGTTTTAATCGTGCAATTAGAAGTTGATTTTATTCTCGTATTCAAACGATTAGCGATATTTAATTTCCACAGAGATAAATAGGATAAAAGGAATTTATCCGACAGAAGTGTGAGTGAGCAATTAAAAATAAATCAGGAAAAAAGCTGATAGATTGGTGTAAAGATATTCAAATTCTATATGACGCTTAAAATTTATAGTTGGTACTGAAAATATGACCGTATTTACTGTTTTTATCCCCAATTGTTATTAATAGACAATACATTTACCTTTAAAGGCTAATTCCTTTTTTCTAACATAATAAAGGATGAATCCGTAAGATAAGTGTTTGTATTTATCCAGTTAGGTTGAATTTACTTCTCGTATAACAGTTTTCTTACAAAGGAAAAGAATAGACACTGCAACGAATACACTTTTAACTTCCATAAATAATTAAAAATTTTAGTTTATCCTGTATGTCTCTATATATGTCTTTATAACACTGTACGTTTCTAACATCACTTTTCATTGGATAACCGGTGACGTTTATATAAATTGTATGAAGTTTTGCACTAAAAATTGAATTTTACCGTAATATGCCTTCGTTAATATAGATATACCCGACAGGTTATATGACTATATATAAACAGTTGTTTGTAATATAACCGCCGGGTTTTGATTCCAATCACCCGTTTATATAGAGCAATATAACCTGTAAGAAATCTTCTACTAACTGATAGTATAAACGGTTAAAGATGTTTGAAAAAATTTACTTCTGTTGTAAATAAAAAAAACTTGATAACAATGCGGAATAACGCCCGTTCTTATAAAGAAAGAAATCTATTACCTTTGATCATTTGTAATAAATTGCAATATTTTTGATATAACATAATTTAAGTTCTCCATATTTACTCCATATGACGTTGGTTGTTCTGTGTTCCTCTCTCCTGCAAGAAAAAGAAATGTTTGAAACCTGGAGCAATTATATAATAATAATGAGAATCTAAAGGCTCAGTAAGATTGAAAAAGCGCCATTAGTTTTAGTATCCAAAATCCCTTTATTTTTAGTGCCTTTTTACGGTTTCTAAAGTGTTTCTTATTGATCATCTAGCTAGGTAATACTTTGTACATTTTTGTGTTTTACAATTAGAACAGTTATAATGATTAGTATTTTGCATGGAAGTCAAATACAACTTTGTCCTAATATTGCCATCTTTTTCTCAAATAATTTCACTTTTAGCGCTTTTACGTACTTTATTTTACGTACTTTATAAGCATCGCACGTGTTCTGAGATGAAATGCGATTGTCCCTTTTACAGAAAGAAAAAAAAAAGGAATTTCCTGAGACTTACTGTGCATTTAAAGGCACATTAAGACCCGAAATGCTATCACATTTATTTCTCAGAAACTTATTTATTTATTTATTGTTATCTTGTTTCAGTTTCCAAAAAAGTTACTCTATGGCCATATTTTGCTTCTTTTGTCCTGTTTGGAATTAGCATAATTATAGTGATTAAGTATTTTGTATAGAAGTTAATATACCACTTTGTTGACATTTTGCTACCTTAACTTCGCATTACTGCAGTTATTGAATATCTAAGATAATGCTCTAGTCATTATTTAAGCCATATTAAACACAATGTTAGACCTTTCTAAAGAAATGAAAAATTAAGAATTCATATCCGAGGCATTTTGTGCCTTTAAATGTCTAGTCGAATGATATTTATAAATAAAAAAATTGTCACCTTTTTAAATATCATTACATATACATATATCATTATAAGTAATTAAGATTTATTTGATACATTATCATACATTCAATTAAGACAATTAAATTAAAAAATATATTCACCTTTTGACACTGTAATACTTATATTTAGGAGCATTATATTTAGGAGCAACACATATTTTAAAAAGTGTTTAGTGTCCATATCTCGCATCTTGAAAATTAAACTTGAAGTTCATCAGATTTGCACAATATATACATTTTGTTTGTTCTATTTTGGGCGTTAAAATTTTCTGCAACATATATATTTAGACAATAACGTAACACATCCAGCATAGACGGATGATCTGTACAGTAACAAAAGGCTTAAAATAGTACTTGTGGGTTTTTTTTGAATTGCAAAAAACACGGAAAATAAATCGTTTTTGTTGCGGTGTTTTTATCAAGATTTTATTTAATATTGAAATATATCTAACCGAGTGAATACTACAATTATACTTTTTTTCCATTAAGGGCAGTTCTTCTTTTCTCCCCTTTTTATATATACTGTATTTTTCACATAATTGTATATTTAGGTGAATCTTTTTTAACAAAAGTTTTATACATTTCTAATTTCAAAACTGAACAAGAAAAATGACATATACTTATTAATTATTCATTACTTATTAAACATTTTAAGTTTTCTTTACACCTGCGCATAAAATAAATATAAGATTTTGGATTCTATATTGTCCGTTATCTTTCGTCTGTTGTCTTGCGTTTTCTTCTGTAATTAACACGTTCTTTTACATCTATCGCCAACACACTCAACTGCTTAGGAATTAAGCCTTGGTTTTCCGCTTGTAACATACATGTATATATTGCCAATAATTGCGATATCTCGCATCTTTTTATAATAATAATAGAAAACGCCATCGGAAAATACGATTACTTTTAGTTTGACACATATCACACACACATGCATATAATTTATGGAAAACCAGTGTATAAAACTCATGTGCCCTTCTAAGAATAGTTAAAAAAAACTAAAAAAAATATTTTTAGGATATAAGAATAAATAAAGAATTATATGACACTTTTTTCGTTCGGCTTTGCTTTCATTATTCAAAATAAGTACTATTGTACATTATTCCGGAGCTTTTGTAAATCGTTTTTTGCATAATTATACTTATCGTATATAGACCTTTTTACAATACCATTCTTCCATAGCAACCAATGTTGCATTTCGCGCATGCGCATTCTGCGTAGGGCAAAAGCGCAATAAAATTGACAACAGTGTATGATACTTAGTCGTGATTCCATGCTATATCAACCAGAAAACAGTAATTTTGGGATGACTTAAAGCGGTAAGTACTTAAAACGTTTATTGATATTCAAAACAGATATAATAAATATGCGGGACTAATAATCCTATGGTCAAAAGACGCACACAAAAGTCGTCTGTTTAAGGTATTATTAGACGACTTTTTCATCTGTAATTTAAATTTAAACAGCAGCGTGTATAAGATAAAATTTTATTACCCCTGTATTACATAATATTACACAACGTGTATTGTACGCTTCCTTTGGATTGGCCAGGCGGTAAGTGTCAAACAGACTGACACGCGACCGTGGTTGTTTGTTTCCAGCTAGATATTGTTTAAATATCATTCAACCGGGACGTTTTAGAACCATGGCATAGTTAATCACGTACAATTATGAAAATCGTAATTTAAGTAACTTTTATATATAACATAACATAACATAAATTTATTGCATAAAACTCTTTTACAAAGTTTATAGCAAGCAATACATAATTGCGGCAGGTACATGAAAACGTGTTTTCAGAAAAGAAAAAACAAGTTTATTAAATTGACTTATGAATACATAGTATTTTGCACATTTTAACAAAGTTCAGTGTATTTTTTCTAACATGTCAGCTTTTGTTATCAAAATAAGAGCATACAGTATTATGGAGGTGTATGGACAAATTATGAAATTCTTATTCTATTGGCAAAATATATATACTTCGATAAATTACAAATATAATTTTTAGATGTGGCATTCATTAATTGATCAAATTTATGTATAGATGGCCAACGACAAAAATACTGCCGAAAATATTTGGTTCTCAATTCGCGATATTTAGGACATACTAAAATAAAGTGGAATTCAGTCTCAACTTTTCTCATATTACATGATTTACAAAGCCGTTTTTCTCACGCGATATTCTCGTAACGCCCGGTTTCTACAAGTAAACTGTGCGACGATGTTCTTAGTCTTGATAGTGCAACCCTATACTTGTTCTCTTTAATGTAATCTAAATAATGTTCTGTTTGAAAATTATGCTTAAATATACACTAAGATTGAAGGCGTGGCGAATTATTTATGTCTGAGTACCAGCGTTGATAATATGTATCTAATATGCGTTGTTTTATCAACTGGAACGGTATATTATTCACATCCGTTTGTTGATTCCAGACATAGCTTAATCCATGTTCATCTAAAATACTTTTCACTTGAGCAGCCCAATTAAGACCACGATACTCACGACCGCTATCAGCATCAGCTTTTAAAAACGTATATGTCTGCTTTATTAATGAAGAGTCCGCGTGCCTTAATATTTTAATCCAATATTTAATTATGCTTATTTTTCTGAATACGGCTAGTGGTACGCGCTCGAGTTCTCCATAAAGTGCGGAAAGGTTTATTGAGCGTTTCACACATAATACGCGACGTAAGAATTTAGTATGTAGCAGTTCTATGTCGGTCGCTTCATGTATTTCCCCATATTTCAGAGCCGAAATTTAGAATAGAACCAACCAAACTGTCAAATAAGCTTACTTTTTTGTTTAATTGTAACTCGATATTATTAAAAAA
>NW_026866717.1:0-6330 GCF_026571515.1 Ruditapes philippinarum | reverse complement strand
TTTTCATTGAATAATCGTGATTTTATATATTTTATATAAGGCTGCTGTCTTTCATAAGAAATCTTACTTTTTTTTTAAAAAAATGAGTTGCTGTATATAAATTCGTTAAAAAAGATTGGAAGGTTAAAGCCGTATTAAAAGCTTTTTGCAATATTACCTGCCTAACGGTCGGGATATATTTAAAAATAGCCGTTTAAAAGGGGGATATAATGTAACGATTTTATAATAGAATTTAAAAACCTTAAAAAGGTCAGGGGAGTGAGAATGGGAATTGTTTTTTTTATATTTGAAAATATACTGTTTTTATAATTTTAAAATTTTAAAAATTTTGTTTACTTCAAATGTTTTAAAATTAACTTTTTTTCAAATTTTTTTTTTGTTTTTCTGAACATCATGCGTGTAAAATTTTTTTCCCAGAAAATTTTGTTTTTAGATTTCGGGATTCGCTAACAAAACGTGTTAATGTGCTAACTGATGTTTTTTGTGACAAGTTGGAAAATCAAGTTAAGTTTATCTCTTTTTTTATTTTTTGTTGATTTAGTAAAAATTTTAATAAAAATTAAATAAAGCGGATAACGAGTAATTTATTCTATCAAAACGTTTTAAAACACAAAAAAAAAACCCAAAAACAAATTTATTTTTATATTAAAAACCCTCTCAATTGGTGAAGGGGGTTGATGATGTACTTTATTTACATCGTTGAAAAAGAATTTTTTCCGAATTCTCTGAATTAAAAAAACGTGCTAAAGATTTAAAATGTGCTTATAGATTTAAAAAGAGTTTTTTTTTTAAAAAATTCAAATAGAATAGTCAAAAAAAATGTAAAGTTCTGGCATTAGTTAAAATTTTTAAAAGCAAAAAAATTTAAATTTTTTTTCTAAAAAAAGGGCGGATTAAGCATCTTTGTTTTTGAACTTTTTTTTCAAATTATTTTCAAAAAATTTTTCTCAAAAAAAAGTTTTTTTTTTTCACCTTGTAATTTTATTTTAAGAATATTGTTTTAAGCGACAAAGGTTATAAGTATTAAATAAAATAGTGTAAAAGAAGAATAGAGTTGTATTTTCTCTTACTTTATGTATTTTCCCTGTTTTTTTGTATTCCAAAAAAATTTAAATTTTAAAAATTTTGCTATCATACAAAGTTATCATTTACTTTGATTTAGACATTTTGGTAGTCAAAATTTGAAAGATATAAAAAAATTATTTTAAAATAAATGACAAACGACAAGTGAACTAATATCAGAAAAGCACACAGAAGATTGAACGAGTGTATGCAAAACACTTTTCGAATGTAAATTAATTTATTATACTATTTACACATTGTTCATACATCATTTACTTTTGTTATGTCCCGCTGCCTTCTGCGAGATTCTTCAATGCATTTTAATGCCTATTTTATACAAAATTGTTTTATGTTTTGGAAAAGTAGGGGCTAAATTACAAAAATTTATCCCCGCATCCTGGTTGTTGTGTTAATTCTATACGAAGAATAAATTGTTGATACCCAAAAAATCTGTAAAACTTGGTAAAAAAAACCTTTCTTCTTTTGTAATAAAAACGATGCTTTTTTTAGAATTAAATAAATGAAAAAAAAAAGCTGTTAGCTATTTTTTATTTAACCCATTACGCGATATTAACGCTTTTAACGCCTTTTTCACCCCCATTTTTTGCTGTCAAAAGCCCCATTTTGGCCCCCACATTTTTTTTGTTTAGAAAATTTGTTTTTAAAAAATGGACCACTTTTTGGCGCGGCCCCAAATAAAAGATACATAGGGTTCCCGAAGGGGTTTTTCCCCTTCTGTTTGGGGGGGGTAAGGGGGGGGCAGTCCCCCCCATCGCCAAAAGATTTTGGGCTTTTTGAGAGGCTTAAATGACCCCCCCATTGATATAAGGAAGTTAACCCCCCGCGAAAAGCTTTTACTCTATCTAAACCATTGAGAAATTCAGCACCTTGAAATAATTTTGATGGAAAAATTTAACGCCCCAAAAAAGTGATTTTTGGAATTTTTGGTGTCCCCCCGTTGCCATGGGAACAGAAAATTTTAAACATGAGATTTAATGTTGCAAGGGCAATGGGCCGTTAAATTTGGAAATTTTTATAAGTGTTGAAACAGTTTTTATAGTATTATAGCAATTTTTAACTTGTAAGGGAGACTTTTTAATGAAAAAACCCTTTTTCACAAAAAAGCTTATGAAGAAAAGTTAAAAACCACATGACAAACATCGTTTTTTTAAAAAATGCACTAGCGTTCCCATTTTGCCGATGATAAAAAAACATTTTTGATAATTTGGGCATTCTATATCAACCGACGAATAAAAATGTAATGTTAAATCATCCCTATTTATACCGCATTTATTTCCCTTTTAAAAATTAAAAACAAAAGTCTTTCTGAGTATCCCCGTAATTTCCCCCTTTGTTGTCTGCTACCTAGATGTTTTTTAAAATGAGTGTAAATAAAATTTAAAACCCTTTTTTTAGGGGAACTATATTAATACCCAATCTAAAGATTTCCAATTTACAAATTTAAATATAAACAAATTTAAGGCTTTTTGTGTCAGTTGTTCTTTTTTCTTTTCCTAACATAACGACATCTATCAGCATGAAATATATACATGTATATCAATATCATCAACAAACTACGGAAACGAATTCAATCAAAGTCTTAGCGCTACGGAGCCATGTCCAATAAAGTCCAATTTATACAATTCCCAGACTAATGAAGCAAAGATAAATTTGGTTGTTTATGTTAAGTAAATAATACATATTGTATAATATGCCCACTATCTTAAACACAAGATGTACATAACTAAATAATCAGAACATCCAAAATTTGATTGTCCATACAAGCAATGTGTTGTTCCTTTTAATAGCACATTTGACGCGTTTTGCATTATGTAATGATATTAAACATCTGCGAATTTAAGAATTCATACACTGTTTATTTTAAAATACATACAAAGCTGTTGTACTGTTTGTACTGCTTATGAAGTCAGCTATAAATAATATTAATTGCTGTTGCTTCTAAATAATATTTTAAAAACAATCATGCAAAAATAATACATTCTGTTACTAACATATTAAATTTGTTGTTACAACTAAAATATTGTAATAAAGTTTTGAAAAAGTTTATCTGAGGTGATATTGCTTGGTATAAAGATTCTATCAATATAACCATTATATTTGGGCACATAGTCTCTGGGTGGTTCCAATATTCCTACTTGAATATTGTTGAATCACTCTTAGGATATATAGTTTTGACTTGTCTTTTGAGGTTTTAACCGTGATATGTAGGCTTCATAACCTCTGAACCCCTTTAAAAATTCCATTTATTTAGTTCCGCCCATTTTTTTCATATACTGGTTGGAGACCACCAAAACCGGACAACCATCTTACCCGGACGGCCTCAGAAAAAAACAACATTTTAATTAGTTGTTTTTTTTGTCTAGTGGTTGTCGATATATCAGTTACACTAATATTAACAATAAATGCATGTTTAATCTAAAATTGACTAATAAAATTGATTTTATCTTTCTTAAACGTTGATAGTTTTATATGTTTTACAAAAACGTTGAAGTTGAAAATTCTGATGTCAATAATGTTGAATCACCCATAGGATATATTGCTTGCTTTTTAACTTGTCTCTTGACGTATGATCTGTGATATGCAGGCTTCATAACCTTTGTTCCCCTTTCAAAAGTCCATTTTATTTAGTTCCGTCCATTGTTTTCTCATAAGGCACAAGTATCCTTTTACTTTGAGATCATATGCCGTTTTTCATGCATTGACACAAATGTGTCACATTGGAAGGTCCATGATGATCGCCGTATGAACACATCTTCGGATGCTTCTAAATTCAAAACGTCACCATTTTCATGTTTAAATTTTAAAAGTCTTTTTAAGCCGGTTTTTAAACGCCGTGGAAGTTGGTTTTACACTACCATATTTCCAATAAAACAGGCTTAAAAACCGAGCCTAAACGTTTCAATATTGTTTTTTTGATTTTCTTTAGTGGTTTTGTTTCCCCTTTTTTACTTTAACATGAACAAAAAAACCAGCTTTCTTTTATTCATTTTTAAATTTAATAAAAAAATTTTCCAAAAATAATTTTCCCAACCCAATGATGAATGATTGAGCTATGTTTTTTGGAACAAACTCTCATGAATTTACTTTGTTTCATTTGCATATTAAAAGAAAATCAACAAAACAAAACCCGAATGATTCCCAATAAAATATCATCTTACAATAAATTGTCGAATGTGATGTTGCCATAAAATATAAAATTTTTAAAAAGGAAAAATTTTTTTTCTGGGAAAAATTCATTTCTTTAAAATACAAGAGGAAAATATTGGTTTTCTATGCTATTCAACTCATTGATCAAAGATTGTCTTAAATCTGGAAATCCTTTATAAACAATAGGAACAGAGCGTTTTAATTGTTCAAAGTTCAACATCTAGCAACGGTAAAAATTGTCTTGTTCTACGATTTATTTACAAACGCGTTTTATAAAATGAAGTTTTTACATCTGTTAAATGTATAAAAAGTATCAGTTTATTACAATGGTTTTATGACATTAATGACAAACTTATATACAATGTTTATTCTTTTAAATAAGAGATATGTTTGACATACAAATTAAAGAAAGAGGCCTGCCTATCTATGAAGAATGAGCCTATTTTGTATTCATCAAATCTGAAATATGAAATACAGGTTAGATCCCATATAAGTAAACATTTATTTCTCAAGAAAGTATGCTTATTATGCTTCATTATATAAGATTATGTCAGCATTTTTTCCCAATACAATGTTATTTTGTATTAATATATTTTTAATCAATAAAACACTCTTTACATAGAACAAAGATACCATTATCATTTATATTACAGGTGTGAAATAAATATATTCGTAAAGGTTTTTTAACAAAAACATATAACTTATCACCCGTCATAGATTAATCATTTCATTTAAATCCTGTGTAAATGGTTGCTTATAAATGACATCTTTATCCTAATAATATAAAATAATTTTGAAATTTGCGTTAGAAAAAAAAATGTATATATGTATACGCTTAAAAAATGCTTGTGTATAGTCTTTTTGAAAGTTGTGATAACTATTTCACGACACTATTTAAACAGGATTTTGAACTCTCTTTTTCAGATACACACATGCCGAAGAAGATTGTAATATCTGGAGATAACATTTCCTACGTCACGAAATAGACACCGTCACACTGGTCTACGTAACATTCCTATAGATGATTGATATATTTAAGTGCGTTTAAGAACTGTGTTGGAATGACGAATTTCTGTGAATACGGATTTTTAGTTTTAATGATTATTATTAAAACTTTCTGTAATTATCAATTTGTGCTATGGACTCATTTTCCTAAAATAATATGTGAATGTTAACACGAACAAATGATATGAATATCTTTAAAATATTTTATGGCTGTAATACAAGTGGCTCATGAAAATCATTGTTAAGATAAATAGAAATGAACTTCAAGTTGGTATAGTTTGTTCTACATTTAAACAACATGCAATTCATAAAGATTACGGCTTGAAAATATCGAAACATGTACATGTATAACTCGATCTCTAAAGAAAATATCGCAGTGCGGATTTTCTCCACTGTGATACGTATTTCATGACTCTGTATCGCATCATACCGGTATATCGCCGTTCCGTTGCAACGCTACATTAATTTGTCCCTCTGGAAGAAGGCTTGCAACAATATATGACTGTTGTAGCGAAGACATGTTTATTGTTTGTTTATTTTGTTTAATATATGTATACATATTGAATATATGTTTATGAAGTAATAAATATTTAAGAGTGACTCGATTTGGTTTTTACTTTATTATTTGAAATACTCCAATTAGTGGGGCGGGAAATTGAGAAAATAGTGCAAATTGTGATACAAGCATGAAACTTTCAGGAAATCATCTTTAGACCATGTAGATTTCAAAAGTGAAGTGGGCCCAAAAATATCTCTGCTCATACAAGATGGCCGCCATTTTCAAAATGGCCGCCATTTTCATAAATTTGACGTACATTCTAGCTCATTCATTCCAATTTTTTGTACAGACCTTTAACTAACACCTAAAGCATGCATATAGTTTCTCCTTATCAAAAATTTTAATCTCACAAAATTTCTCTTTCATACTTCTTCCAAATCCAAGATGGCGTGCCAATATGGCCGTCGATTTTGGGTGCAAAACTGTTATAGATCATTTTTATAGTATAATTTGTTGCACAAATTAATGTTTATTATGATAAAAAAAGTGTTTAAACATATCAGAGATAATCAATTATATGTTTTTCTCAAATAAAA
>NW_026866716.1:0-164336 GCF_026571515.1 Ruditapes philippinarum | reverse complement strand
TTTAACATCTATTTGATTTGTAAAGAATTACAGATCAGAAGTATCTGTATATCCTCGAAGAATTGAGAGCGCACTATTTCCTTAAGCAAGCAAAAACTGTGTAAAATAAATTTAAAAACCAAATACTCGTTTTTTTTTATGTAATGTTAAAATTATATTTCTACTAGTAAACACCAGCTGTTTATTCTTTCCCTTGTGGCTAAAATTGCTAAACACAAAAAGGCCAATCGTAAATAATAACATCTGTTATAATTCGATCTTTCAATTGTCATGGGCAAAACAAATTAATATCAACTTTATACTCATATTACACTTATATAGTCTAGATAGAGAAAAGAAACATGTACATGCCCTGAGGTCACTTTTTTGTGTTATCTTTAATGTGTCTTTTGAGTTAATTTTAACATGGCAGCTTTAAATCATGTTCATTAGAAATATTCAGAATGGTCATAACGAAAATAGGATAAGAAAGAAAAATACAAAATTTCAAATAGAAACGATTGAATTAATTTGTTTAGTGCTTTTCTGCAATAAACGACGTTGTCTTTTCACAACGTTTCACTAACGTTGAATTTTAGACTTAATTTTTATTTCAGGAATTTTATCCAGTTGCCGCATGAACATTCCATATTTTGACATACACAGACAAAAATAAATATTGCTGAAACAACCCGTGATGAGAACAGTTCATCCTATAGGAGAATCCATTTAATCATATAGCCGATCAAATTTCTAATTACATTTACTGCGACCGAATAACTGTGCAAATGGCAGAAACAGTAAGTAATCTGAAAGAGGAGGGTCATGCAGTGGCCAAACTCTTATATTATCTGATAGACATTTATTGTCAATTTATGGCATAAAATCTCAATTACTATCTCAATCTCACTTTAAACGTTCGCAGACAATCCTCAAATGTTTCTTTCAAAAATATATAATTCATGTTCCGGAACATTTAAACATTATTCTGATACATTTTATAGATATTATTTGATTATATAAACAAAGAAGACTCTAATCATTGAACCAAAGAGAAGAGACAACCTATTAACAGGTTGTTTAAATAATTTTTTAAGTGACATAAAATGAAGCTAGCAATCATATTTGTTTCTCGGATGTTTATTGTGCACTTCATAAGGGTCCTTCAAAATTTCAAAACACTGAAATATCGTCAAATGCCAGATTCATTTTCTTATTCTTCCCAATTCGTTCCTCGCTGTCTGTATTTCGATTTATGTTCAAGATTTGACTCTTTATATGTTTGGCTTCATTTCAAAGGACTTATTTACTGTACTGTGCTGTACTTTACTGCTGTGTAAATATGTGGCTATTTATTTTTTGTAATATAGTAAATGTACTATTATTACAAACTATTTTGATTACAGTGTTTTTATCTTTCAGATTCTTTTTTTACATTGAATACATTCTTTCATGTTTACATTGACATTCATGTTGTATCCAACTTGAACTTTAATCTACTCACGCGGCTCGCGATATTATAATAGAATTGCTTTGCAGTCAAAGTGCTTAATGACAAACAATCTTATTAACCCCCTACAAAGATATCGATTACTCTAAGGGACAACAATTTGTCTTTAGGGGAAAAATACCTGGCACGATTCGTTTCTTGCGATTTTACTAAGAATTAATTTGAAAAATACCCAATTTGCAGGTTGTGTTTTCCCCCATGGTTACAAAAAGAAAAAAAATAAACAATGAATGAAATAATTTGTGGTAAAGAGATTTCGGAAGATAAAAATTAATGTTCATTTTTAGAGATTTTTGTTTTGTAAATTTGAAAAACAAACAAAACCAAATACATATTATTAATACAATTATTGCCCGGGAAATTCTTACATATTTTTATTTAACCAATGTGTAATTGTTATCTCATACATCGAATACTGTTTAACCCCCGAGAAACAAAAAACCTTATGGTTCAACCCGAGATATCAACTTTTAAATTATGGACCCGAATTCAGTAGTTTAAACATAATCTTCATAATCAAAAACCTTGGGGAAAAGTTAGAGCGTTCTAAATAGATTAATATATTCAATTGCCAGTAATCATGGTTGCATACTCTTTAAAATTCACCTTAGGCAAATGGGTCTCAAAGTAATTTAAAATGCATTTTACCCAAGATTTTTGGTTTAGTTTAAAGACAATTTCCTGTATTGTTTAACCCTTTCCAACTCAACACAAAAGCAGTAAACTAAATGTAGAATCCCGCCCTTAACAATTTATTATTTTATTATTTTAAGCCTGGGTAAACTAATCTTTCAACAAAGCGAAATCGAATAGTTTTCCGCGAAGGCAAGACGGGTTGATTTTTAAAATGAACTTTGTGACCTTTTAAGATATGCGTCCTTTTAAAAAGAGAATCCCTCAGATACCCTTTTTTTATATCTGCGACATTTTGTGCTCCTTGCAACAACATTTCTATATAAAACTAGTTTGACACTATTTTTTATATAGTGGTTTGCAATCATATCAAATCAGCTTACTCGTGCATGTTAATACATTGAATGCATTTACTATGTTTAATTTCGGATTCCTTTGGAGGTTAGCCGTGATTATACAACAATTGTATGTGATAAAAAGGGGAACTATACATATCAAAAATAATCAATATTTCTTTATAGGCACAAACAAAAATAATTTGGCATGCGCAGCTGATGGCTGTTTGTATTTAACGAAAATATTTGGGCTAAGCAGCAAAAAAACATTTACATTGCTGTAATTATTAAAATTTTTTGTTAGGGGAATGGCCCTATGTAGCCAAAATTATTTGTTCTAAAAACTAATAGAATGATTAATTGTACCAGTACCTATAAATTTATCTTTATTTTGCATTTCCGATGCTTGTAAAATTGCCTATTTAAAAGCAATCAGTATGATTCATCTTAGGGGCACATTTTAATGAGTTGAACAGTAGGAAAAAGCCAATATAAATTGACATTTTGAATATAATTCCAGAAAAAAAATTTTTCAAAATTTCCGTAAGCATGAAAAGGTGGCTGAAAGGAATTTCTTTAAATATTCCCATTTGACAATTTTGCATGTAACGGTTTTACTTTAGGAAAAGACTGGGGGCCCTTTTTTTAATAAAACTTTTTGCAATAGGAAGATTTATATCCTTTCCTAATAATCTTCCAAAATCCAAAACTGTTAGAACCCAATGACCCATTATACCAAAAGTCAAATCTTTGAAATTTACAGCCAAAATGGAATAGGGGGATTCAGCCTGGAAATTTGACAATTTTAAAAATTAAAAAAAATGCTGGTTTAACTACTTTATGAACATAATTGTAAAAATTTTATATAAGAAAAAACATATTGAATATAACTATAATGAAAATTTATCCATTTTTAGGCATTTATTCTAAATACACCGAGATTATTTTAAAATAAAAAATATTTTGTTACCGATATGACTTCTGTCTGTATAGTTTATGGAAACAATATGTATTGTCCAAATAAAAAGAAAAAAAATTGGTCATTTTTTATTTAATATATTGCCCGTTAGTAATGAAATAATTTTAATCGGCATGGGTGTGAAAAAAATACTTGGCATACATTTAAGGATACCATTTTTAGTTAAACATATTAGTTTTATTTTCAATCGGACAAGACAAAAGGAAGTTATCTGGGGCGCCGTTTAATACAGTTAACCACCAGCCACAATACGGAAGCCCCCCAGTGGGAACGTTTTTACTGTACCTCAAACACGCTATAAATGAACCCTTTTTTCATACCAAAAATTCTTTCGAGGAAGTCTCTAGTTTGAATAAATCTCTATAAATAAAAAAAGAATTTCTTTGCAGGAAATCACTTTTTTATAAAAACATAACTTACAGTTAAAAAAATTTTTTGCAAAATATTGTTATTTGCTAATTGTTTTAAAAGCTTTAAAACTCACCAAGAATCTTTAATACGCAAATCAGAACATTTTTTTTTTCCCCACTTTTTAGGGTGTTGGTAAGTCTATCTTTAATAGCAAACATGAAAACAGTATAACCTCGAGACAAAACATTGGTTTAAAAAAAATCTAACAGACACAAGAAAATTCATCTTGTAAGACTAAATTAAAATTTTTGAAATTTCGCTTAGCTTGTAACATTTCTTTAATACTGGTTGGGTGCATTTTGTTTGGAAATCATAATTCAATCATACCTAACTCGTTCAATGTAATCCATTGTTTAACATGCTACATTTGTTGGCATGATTCGTTAATTTAAAATATTTGAATTTGGTTTTGGCAATGATTTGCATTGATTTTATTGAAGACATGGAAACTATTAATGTCAATTATTTTAATGTTACAAAAAATAAAACCGAAATGTTTTACATGCCGGGTTGATGATTTTATTTGGGCCATAACAGATTATTGCTCTCAGGGAAAACATAAAAAACATGCTGTGATTAATTTTAAAATTTTATAGTGGTATGGCCCTTCAGCCAATATTTGGGTTCTCAGATAAAGAATAGTTTTTAAGCCACACACTATTTAATGTTGGGTAAAAGTTAAAATGTAAAGTTTATTTTTTTCTTATGAAGCCCTAATATTATTTACTGTATCCTGTAAAACTGTATAAACAATTTTCAATGATAATTTTATGGGGCATGTTTATTCTAAAAAATTTTTTAATACAAAAGACAATTGTTTTTTTAATAAATAATGTCATTTAATTTTTAATCTGATTATTTTTCTTCCAGTGTATTTCCATATTCCATTGAATTTATAGAAAATGGTATTAATGTTTTATTGTGATCAATTGTAATTGTTAAATAAAAAGAAAAGTTTACGAACCGGAATAAAATATTTTTTCATTTTTTTATTTTGTTTATTATTTTTGAAGGGACGTTGGGGGGTTGTTATTAGTTTATTGTGTGTCCTGCCTCTCCTCATTTCAGTCAAAACTTGAATTTTACATTTAGTTAAATCTCGAGCGAGCAAATACTCTTAATTTTCGAAAATGTCTTGTGCCCTGTCCTGGGCTCCTTGGGGCCACTGGTTCGGGTTTGGGGGTTTCGTTTCATTGAATGCCGCCTTTCCAAATGTTAATCCTTGTTAACTTATTTTAAAAGGGTATAAAGCCACTAGTTTAATGAATTGGGTGTATAATTAAACACAATAAAATTTGCTTTGAAATTGTTTTTTAAACCATTGTATTTTCCAAATACGTAAAGATATAATAAAGAATATATCCAGTGTAAACGTCTCCCTTTTTGGGCAACTTATTATTCATTTAACATGTTCCCTGCAACATCCTAATATTCCGTCCACAAATGTGTGATGAAGGGACTGAATAATTTTAAATGTGAAATTAGAGGGGGCAGGCGCAATTGTTTCAAAATTTAAAATTATTCTTCCTGAAAAGACTACCTGGTAATATTTTTTTTTAACTTTTCAAATAATATTCCTAAAGACGTTTCTGATTAAACATTTCTAGGAAAACAAATATAAAAATCCTAACCGATGTGTTTGATTTCGAACATTTCAAAAGATGAAAGTGTTTCTATTTGGCAGTTTAGAATGATATTTATTCCTTACGGAAAGATACATCTTATTGCTGAATTCGCTTGCTTGGGCAAAAAATAATATGCCGAGCAAAGGGAAAGTGTAAATAAGATTTATAAATGTGCAATTTGTCTTGATTTTAGATAAAATTAAAACATGAAAAAAAGCAAGAGCAAAAAAGAAATTAAAAATAAAAGAAACTCACAAAGTTGCATTATATTGTATTCATCTGATGTATACATTACTTTGGCACTCAGCTAAACTAAACAATGCAATGGCGGAATTACATTTTGTCAAAGATATAACCTTTTAAAGTCAATATTTTGTTCCCAAAGGGAGAGGGAATGAATTGATCTCAGGCCTAAGCTTTTTTGTATTTAATGTTGCATGCGAAGTATATATTAAAAGAAATATTAAGACTTTTAAAAAAATTGTTTACGGGTAAATATAATAAATTTTTTTAAAAGCGCCCTTTTTTTTGTCATGGGGATATTTTAAAAAAAGATTAAAATTTAAAAGTAAATAAAAAACAGTTTCAAATATTTTTTTCAAGGGCCCTGCAGTTATTCGGGGCATTAAAAAAATAGAAAAGAAAATAAATAAAAATTTTGTTTCCCGTTTCCCTCAAAAAATTAGAATTTTTTAAAAACAAGATGCAAAAAAGTGTTTTAAAAATTTTTTAAAAAGGGAATATGCCATAAGGGAAAGGGTTTATGCAATACAATCAATTAAAAAACTTTGGGATATTTATTTAGGGGTTGGGGACAAAAACCAAAAAACCCAACAAAAAGAATTAAAATCGGAATTTGTTGGATACTAATCACAATTTTATAATAGGGCAAATTCATTAAAGTGCTTTGTGAGAACAAAATATTTTTATTTGTTAAATATAAGGTCATTAAAAATCACATAGTACTTTATCAACAATACTTTGTTCAAGACATGCAGAATTGTATACGAAAATCCATATAATACATTTCTATTGTTTCTTTTTTATCAATATTTGAAATACTAACGGAAAATGTGCCCATTGTAGACCAATCCACTTATATTGATAAAACAATTCATACTTTTATCTGGCAAATTAATCAAATATTGTTCTAAAAAAATCAAATATTAAGATAGTATGTTTATTCAAGAAATAGATCACTATAACATTTTTCAGTATGAACTATATGATAAGTAAAAGGAAAAATACAACGTGTCATCTTAGCTAGGCCAACATGAGATATTACGTTTAAGCAAATTTAATACTACTCATTTACAGAATTTGATACTGGTATCGTCTTTTCAAGAGGAATGATAAACATTATGAAATGTCAAAATGTAATTTGTAGGCAAACATAAGTCTAAGGAAATGTCTACTCAGAGATATGTATGGGACTTGGATATTCACAATATACGGTCTTTTGATTATGAGTGACAGTTATTCAATATGGTTACTTTGATTACATTTAAAGTCAACTGCTTAAAAGAATATAATATGCAATAGAAATAAACTACAGATATATACTTTTATTCCTCCAATATTGAAGAACATAACCGCGCCATCACAAACAAAAATGTTTTTTGGTAATGTTAAACATCTGTCGTTATCTCGACATCGCTTTTGACAGAATTCTTTATCTATATAGAATACATTTGATTATCTCGACTAATTCTGCTCTAGTACAATTCTGTTTTGCTGTCGCAAAAAAAAAAAAGTCGGCGAAAATTTACTTTTTAAATTAGTACTTTAGTATATTCATTTTTACATTAATTGATAATAAAAAATTAAATAAATATATCACTTAATCAAAGAAAACATGAATCGATGTTTAAAACATAAACATACAAACAACTAAAAAGCTTAGTAATGTTAACAATATAACATAGACTGTGCCATTTGGAAGACTTTACTTATTAAATAACGAATAACAAAATATCTGTACCGACGCAATCTTATTACTAAAATTAATCATGAAGTTATCGTGTTTTGACTATTGTTATTTTACACTTCATTTGACAGATACTCTACCTCAATCTCGGTTATTTGTTCGTATCTGATAATCAATAAATCAATGGGGTTTTTTAAGTAATAAGTGATATATTTGACATATATCTATGTAAAATATGTAAAATCCTGAATTTGCGAAGGGTTAGTGAACTGTCAGTTATAAATTATGATAATTTTATGTACATTTTCTCAAATAAATATTTAAGCAAATCTATTTGTTTGTTTGTTTTTGTTTGGAAGGTGTAATTCATGTTTATGAGATTCTTCTTTAACAAGAGAAAATGCATTCATATTATATTGCCATTTCGTAAAATCAAAACTGAAGTAAATTCTGCCCTATACACGCGATATCATAATATCATAATATTGTTTTTGTACTGAAAATGCTTAGTGGGAACAATCGGTTAATGTAATGCTATATAATAACTGTAATAACGTCGTTATATGTTTGTCATTTAGGAAAGATTACATGATTGCTTGCTGTAATTTATCTGGGGTTTTATTAAAGTACCATTTGCAGTTTTGTTGTTTCTATGGTAACAATTATATAAAAAAAATACTATGATTAATGTATTGCGTGTGTGGTTTCAGTTTAAACAAGTTCATATGACTGCCTAGAACTGTTATTTTTATAAAATATTCATCTAATTATGCAATATTTTAGTATGGAAGTGTTTGTTGTGTAATAGGAAGAGTTGCGGTATTTCTTTATGTTATGTATTATTATATGTATATTTACCCGCTCATGACTTTCTTTTTTCATTAATATTTATAGCATTTATTTATTTATTTATTTATAAAGCATGTGCAATAAAAAGCCGTATGATTTTTTTATTTTAGGACTTTAAAACTAAAGGTTGACCGTAGGTTCATTTTTTGACTTATTTAATTACGTCAAATAGTTCATATGTTGAATAGAGATTATCTGCATGCAACTGATGAACTGAAAGAATTACGACAAATGGTCGCAGCAGAAAGTTACATGTAAACAGAAGTTTGCTCGGCTTTTATTATTTCAATCTCTTGCAATATTGCGCAAAATGATGTTTTTCATTATGTGTTGATTGTGTTAAAGCTTATAACTTCAAATAGTTCACGGCGCATAGAGATTATTTGCATGCAACTGATGAAATGTTTGTATAATGAAAATTGCTTGCAACAACAAAGCATTACATGCTGTCATGAATTAAATTTTGTAATGATATGGCCTTTGGCCAATGTTGTGTGCAAAGCTAGAATAATGATTGATCAGAGGATTACAAAACGTGCACAATGTTTTATGTTGCGTGCTTAAAGAGTTTTTGAAGTACATGTAATAAAACAGATTTTGTTTAAATAAACACGTTTCTTAACCGTGCTTGTAAATAAATAAGACGTTTGACAAATATCATGTTACATCTAATTTTAACTTACATACATTTAATTAATGGAAGGGAAAGCTGCTTTGGTCAATTTAAAGGCGTGTAGTTATGATAAAGGAAATAATTTTGTTTTAGCTAAAATCGGATGTCACACGTGTTACATATGTTAAGTATAATCAGTAAAACTCCGCCCCGTACATTCAATCAGAGATGTTATATTTCCAATCCTTAAAGATCGTTCAACACGACATTATTGTTGTGTTTGTGATATTTTTAGTTTCAACTGTTTGTCTTTTTCGATTTGGGTGGGTCCAATATTCCTAATTGAATAATGTTAAATCACCCTTAAGATGTTGCCTGCTTTTAAAATTTGTCTTTTGACGTCTTGTTTGTGATATGTAGGCTACATAACCTCAGATCCCTTTTAAAAATTCAATTTTATTTATTTTCGCCCATTGTTTTCTCGTCAAGGGCTACACATCCTTTTACTGTGGGACCTTACGCCGCTTTTCATGGAATGGCACTCCTAGTCTCATTGACCGCCGTATAAACACATCTGCGGATGTTTCTAAATTCAAAAATTAGCCATTACATGTTTACATATTGTATTCTGCTTAAGCCGGTGCTAAGGGGCATGGACGGTAGTTTCCACTTGAAAATCCCGTACGTGAACAGGCTAAATCAATCCGAGCCTGCGCCATTTTCAATTTTGCCGTTTTGGTCTGTCTTTAGGGACTCTAATTTTCTCTACTTTACGAGCTGTCGAAACTAAACGAAGTCAAGACGTTATTTCGTATCAATTGCATTGATCGGGGAACACAAAATTGCTTCATTTTGAAAATGTCTTTTGTGGCAACATATGTAATAAAGATAAAAACTACTAAATAAACCTAATAATGTGACTCTTTACTTCACAACATCTGCCGGTTTATTTATACAAATATTACCTACCAAATTGTAGCAATAAATTCATTTATGGTTTAAGATAATTCTATTTTATTTCCTACTAAAAATGAAAACAAAGGCTAAAATATCATATTCTGTTTGAAAGCATTATTATAACCTAATGTATAGGAAATGGATATCAATTTTGAATACGTTGTTGTGGATAATTGCCCCGTTCCAGTTCAAAGTGTTGACTTTCATTTAGAATTCTGTGTCTCTCTATTTGCATGGAATTAGTGTTATATTTAACCGTACCCTCATATTTGTAAGAATGTTTAATGGTGGATCATTCTACTCTTCTATTATGTAAACAAATTTCGATTCCATTTGTAAGTATATAGGTCTTAAAAAATACCTCCTGCAAGATTTCTCATTATCACTATTATCATTTTATCAAAGCATTATAAGGTTTAGGATAAACTTACTGACGGCAACATTTTGATTCTAAGGCATTTTAACTTATTCATTCCACCACATTCTATTGTCTTTCTTTTAATAAAGTTGAATGCAAATGTTAATTCAACATTTGATGATAAATAATATCGGCCAACTAAGAAATTGAAATTGGTCAGTTCTGTTTCACGCTATAACCTAACGTGATGGTTATGCAACTGAGATTGAATAAACATTACAAATTGATTGTTGGTAAACATTGCATGACATCTCACAACCTGTGTAAACTTGGCTAAATTTAGATTCTTGGTAGCGTGATTTCTCTTTCCAGGTCGAGAAAAGCCGATAGCATGTTAAAATATTTAATTAGATAATAATAATAGATAACAACGAATTAAAGATAACAAAAAAATAAGTTAATGTGAATAATTTGATATACCCAAAAAGTCTCACAACAGATTGTTTAAACCTAAGCTATTATGTTGAATGTTATGTATTTTTTACTTATCCGTATTTAAGGTTGCAATAATATGTTATTTGAAGAATTAACATGGTTATAAGCCTAGAAAAAATCAAAGCACAGAAGGTGCTGAATTTGCTTGCGTCTCAGAATGTCAGAAAGGTGAAGGTTGTGAGATTATAAACCAATTTGTTTTTGTAAAGTGCCACCAATGCTTTCCAGCGTTTTAATTGTAGTAGATTGGCTATAAGACTTATTGCAACACTGATATTCAATTCAATGTTTATTTGATTTAAACAATTTGAAAAAAATGAGTTGCCTTAACTGGGATTTGAACTCCAGACCTCTCGCGTCCTAAGCGAGCGCGCAAACCCCTAGGCCACGGTGAAGTTATATGTTAACGGCATGAAGAAACCATATTATTCTAAATTAGGGTTTGTAACGACGCAAACTGTTGTTTAACACAGATGTAAATAATCATGGAGCTTACTATAAGCATGTATATCTATAAAGAATAAAACAATATTAGAAATCTTCCACCATTCGGGAATCTTTTTTGCTTGAAAATCAATGCGCCTATCATTTGACCATCTTTACGCAGTGATTTCCCTTGAATTTTCGGCGTTAGTGTACATATAAAGGGAAGTAACCGCTTCAAAAAAGCGGACTACTTTCGGCATTTGCAATTAACAGCATCGGAGTCTGAAATTTTGCTACCATTATTTTTTTGGTCTGACGACCCAAACAAATAAAAACGATTTATATCGAGTATAATTCCTTTTTGGCTGGAAACAAAAACAATAAAATTAATGCTGTACAGAGCAATTTCCGGGAGTACCTTTAGTACTCGTAAGTACATGTCAATAATAAATCAGTCGCAGATGTAAAATAACCATTTGAATTTTCAAGGCAACTTTGGGTTTTTAGTTGAAGTAGTTTTGTTTTGTTTGGTTTACGGAGCACCAACACAATTTAGGACATAGTACACCGAAACATGAAAGATGATTTAGGCTAACCTCGAGTGTAACAAACTTCAAAGCAACACAATGGATCAAAACCAACTCACCTGCTTGATAGACTCCAGTTATTCGGACCCCGTTAGTCGCCTCATACGATTACGCAGATTGCTTTCTGGCAAGTACAAATGTATTACAATTATATTGATTAAGTAAGTTGTATGGTGGTGACGTGTGGTTTCTCTTAGACTTCTCTCTATACTTCTAGTTTAAGTTGTATGGAAGTCAAAATACTACTTTGCTTACATTTTACTGCTATTATGACAAATTATTTCACTTCCAGTTCTACTTTTTCCACGTAATGAGCATCTAACATTCTCTAAAATCATCATTTTAATGTTATAAAACTCATGTCTTTTTGTTTTTCAAAACATTTATAAATTTTAGAGTCATGGTGTGCAACAATAAATAAATAAACTAAGTTGTCAATAGAGATGATACTTTTTTGTTTAACTGTATTTTTTATTAAATAATATATTAAGTAATAAAACTTTGAGTAAATATGAGTCACGTATTAGTGATTGGGAAAACAACAACAAACTTTGAAAACGTTAACAGAACTTTACATGTTGTCATGGTTGTGTTCACTGTTATACTTCACTATTCATTAATTATTAATCCATGGACATCTCTTTTAATCATAAATATTCAATTAAAAAAAGAGGCAAAACAAGAGACAGTGCGATTGCAAAAATATTTTTTTTATTTAAAGTGACATTATGCTCATATTTTTATAGCCAAGTTGATGTTTATTGACTTTATATTTCAAAAGATTGACTGTTAAAATGGTGTTTGACCAACAGCTGATCTTTGAAAATGTTTAGGGTAAAATTATAAATCTGCCTTAAATATAAAAAACTGCCCGCTCTTTTTATAAACTGAACTGTACACATAGATTCTAATGGATATTTACAGAAAATTCCTTAAGATCCGTGCGTTATTGTTTGTTTTTGCGAAGTCATTTACTAATCAAAAGGAATTATTGCAAAATGAAAGCTTATTTATATATTCACATGTTCACTCACTATATACCATTGGATGGGCATAATGTCACTTTAAGGTGAAATGTTTTGACACTTTCTTGTTATATTCTTGGCAAATAGCCCTTGTATAGACTATATAACTAAATGGCCTTATAAACATAAGCCCCAGTTGTTTAACTTATTAAACTGAAATTTACAGTTTTTTTCTTACTTAACATATCTTTTTTGCTTATTAAAAAGAACGCACTTCCTTTTTTCACCTAGCGATATTTGTCATGTATATTTTACTTGTTTTGTCTGTTCAGTTTGCATGCAAAATGGTTACACATTTACAAATTTACTGCAATCAAACGCGTTTGTGGAAAAAAATGTACATATCAACGGCGCTAAGGTATTTCCTTACTTTTTTGTGCTAAAACCTTTTGCGTTAATATTTTAAAAAAAATATGAAGTGCTTTTATAAAAAAAGAGATAAACAGCAGTTAGAATTAATTTTTCTTTTCGGGAAGTTCCTTAATAAGCTTTTGGAAGGGGTCATTATGTTGCAAGTTTTTCATCTGGCGCCGGACAAAAATATTCCTGGATCAGGAAGTGAAAAATATAACCTTCGAAAGTGAGCGCATAACGATTTATTTTATTTATGTCTTATACAATAGTTTCCATGCTCTATAGTCATTATTCAACAACATATTCTGAAATAAGACATCTTTATTTATCCGAAGTAGAATGTTTTGATAGGACTCGGTCCGTCAGACAAATTTAAGATGAAATGTTTTGACACTTTCTTGTTATTCTCTTGGCAAATAACCCTTGTCAAGTCAATTAAACTAAATGGTCTTTTATACATATTGCCCGAGAAGCATATATAAACTGAATTGTACTGTTGCTCACTAAATGTACAATAATTTTATACACGGCAAAAGGTACTCTTGAATATTTATTCTTATGGCTACATAAAAGGGAAACATTACTGATGAAACCTTTGAAATAAATCTAAAACGGAGGCTAATATTCATCCCAGAGAATATTGGCAGTTGTGCATACATTTCTCTTTTGATTGAACCTGACTTTTGTTCAATGGTCAAACTGAAGGAAACTGTTATAATATCTGTCTAAAACTTTAACCTTGATTTCAAATTCTTATTCTTTAGGATGGTACATACACACATAAATGGTTATAGATAGTGTTATAATGTTCTTGATTTCGAGTTACACATCGAAAATATTCCTATGAGGTTAATTTTAATGCAAAACTTATCAAGCGTATAGAATTATTTTTCAACACAAAGAATAGAGAGCGCATGTCGTTACGCGGCAAAACTGTGTAAGATTTAAAAGTAATATAAAACATTGAATAATTTGGAAACGTATTTGCCTTTATGTAAGTTAGAACAATAATCCACTCACAAACAACAGTTGTTACACTTTCACTTGTGACTAAATGACATATCCGCTCTTAAAACAATTACATCTGTAACAGTTATAAACTCGATCTTTCTTGCAAAACAAATTAATTTCAACTATATACTGCACTATATAGTCTAGGATTTCAAACGGAATTGAGACAAACATATACATGACCAAACATCGCCTTTTGTTTTATTTTTAACTTTTTTTTTCAAATTCATTTCAACATGAATGTTTTAAAATAGGAAGTGTAAGATAACACAACTTCACATAAAAATAGGAATTGTTTAGTGCTTTTGTGCAAATGTTTGTTTTATATTTACGTCTTTCTGTTTTCACAACGTTTCACAGACCTATTTTTTATTTAAAGAAATGCTATACAGTTATCAAATTAATAGAAATTTCCTTATTTTGACATACACAGACAAAAATAAATATTGTTGAAATGACCCGTGATGAGAGCAGTTCATCCGTAAGTTTTCCTTTAGGAGAATCCATTTAATCATATAGCCTATCAAATTTCTAATTACATTTACTGCGACCGATTTACTGCAAATGGCAGAAACTCATTTAGTAAGTAATCTGAAAGAGGAGGGTCATGCAGTGGCCAAACTCTTATATCATCTGATAGACATTATTGTCAATTTATGGCATAAAATCGCAATAACCATATTTATTGAACTTTAAACGTTCGCAGACATTCCTCATATGTTTCTTTCAAAAAATTCATGTCCCGTAGCAATTGAACATTGTTCTGATACATTTTTCAGATATTATATGATTATATAAACAAAGAAGACTGTAATCATTGAACCAAAGAAAAGACACAACCTATTAATAGTTTTTTTTATATTATTTTTTAAAGTGACATATAATGAAGCTATTAATCATATTTGTTTCTTGAATGTTTATTGTGCACTCCATGAGGATCCTTCAAAATATCAAAACACTGAACTACCGTCAAAAGCTTATACTTCCCAATTCGTTCCTCGCTGTCTGTTTTTTCGAGTTATTAGGTACAATGAATAAGTGCTACTTCATAATTTTGTTTAGCTACATTCCAAAGGGCTTATTTAATGTACTCTTTGCTGTACGGCACAATACTTAACTGCAGTTATATGTGGCGATTAATTTATTATAGTAAATATATTTATTACTAACTATTTTGATTGCAGTGTTTTTGTCTTTGAGATTCTTCTTTTACATCAAATAAATTATTTCATGTTATATTGACATTCTGTAGTATCCAACTTGAACTTTAATCTACTCACGCGATATTATAATAGAATTGCTTTGCAGTCAAAGTGCTTAATGGCTCACAATCTATTAATCCTACAAGATATGATTACTCTAATGACAACGTATTTGTCTTTAGGGAAATACTGCACGATTGGCTTCTGCGATTTATCTAAGAATTAATTGAAATACCATTTGCAGTTGTGTTGTTTCCATGGTTACAAAGAAGAAACAAATAAACAATGATGAACAATTGTGTAAGAAGATTTCGGAAGATTAAAATAAATGTACTTTTAGAATTTTGTATTGTCATTTAGATCAAAAACAAATATATTAAATTATACATGTATTGTATTTTTGTAATTTCATACATTGATCATTGATACTGATCTACCTGAGAACAAATAGCTTATATTAAGTTCAACGAGATATCACTTTTAAATCATGGACGCCGAATTAATAGTCTAAATAATCTTCCTATTAACATTGAATAGTTAGAACGTTCTATAGATATATCTATTCAATTGCAAAACTCATGCCACATACTTCTTAAATGCATTAGCAGTAGTATCGAAGTATTTTTGTTCATTTACAAGATTTTGGTAGTTTTTAAGATATTTCTGTATTGTTTAACCTTCAAACACACCAAGAAGCAGTACTATGTAGAATGCTTAGCATTTAAAGCGTGTAAACTAATCTTCAACATCGAAAGTGAATAGTTTACGCGAGGCAGACGTTGATTTAAATGACGTAGACATAAGGAGATGGTTCTTGTAATATTTTAAAAGAGATCTCAGATAGTATTAATCTATCTGCGACATTTTGTAACCTTGTACATTATGTATATACTAGTGTGAAACTATTTGTATATGTAGTGTTTGCAATCATATCAATCAAGCTTACTCGAGCATGCAATACTATGTTTAAGATCTGAGGAGGTTAGCCGTGATTATACATTTATTGCATGATAAAAAGGACTATGATTTCAAATAATCAAATATGTTTATGCTACACCCAGCTATTTGCATGCAGCTAATGACTTGTTTGTATGACGAATATTGCTAGCAGCAAAACATTACATGCTGCGATTAATTAAATTTTGTTAGGATATGGCCTCTAGCCAATATTTGTTCTCAAACTAGAGAGAATGATTATATTGTACAGTACTACTTTATATCTTTATTTGCGTGCAGTGATTTTTCAATTGCCTATTTAAAGCATCAGTATAATCATCTTAGGGCATATAATGAGTGGACAGTAGAAAGCCAAATATAAGTTGACATTTTGACATGATTCGAGTAAATTTTCAAAATTTAATAAGCATGAAAGGTGGCTGATGGAAATTTCTTTAAATATTCATTGGCAATTCGCATGTAACGTTTACTTTATGAAAAGAGTGCGGCCCTTTTTATACTTTTGCAATAGGAATATTTATATCCTATCCTAGATATTTTCCAAAATCAACTGTTAGACAATGACCATTATACAAGTCAATCCTTTGTAATACAACACTGTACATAGTTAATTCAGCTAATATGACAATGAAAATGCAAGTACTGTATGAGCATAATGCTACATGTATATAGGCAATAGGTTTCTATAACTATATAAAATAATTATCTTAAGGCAGGTTTTTTTCCATATACATGACATAGATTATAAATATCTTGTTACGATATTGTTTTTATATAGTTATGTATCTTAAATAAAAAGAAAGGGAATGGTCAATTTTATTTAAATCATTGCCTTGTAATGAAATAATGTATTGTCGGCCGGAGAAATATATGTGCTTATGAAACATTTTTGAGTAACATATTAGTTTATTCTTTCGGACAAGACACAAAGCCATTTTAGGCGCGTGTAATACAGATTGTGTAGCCGCATACGAGTCCAGTAGAATAAGTATAGTACTCAAAAATGTATTATGATCTCTTTATCATACCACCAATTCTTATGAGAAATCATTTTTAATTTTAACTCTATAGATATAAAGAAACTCCTTGCAGGAAATTATGTAATATACTTTCCGCTTTAAAAATATCGTTTTACAATATTGTTACATTATAGTATATACTCGTATTCTGTAAACTTCAAACTCACCAAGAAGCAATACTAGTCAGAACTTTTTCACATTTTTTGTGTGAAGGTCAATTTTAAATAGTAACAAGGAACAGTATACTCGAGACAAACATTGATTTAAAAAATCTAGACACAAGAAGATTCATCTTGTAGATACTCTCAGACAATTCAATTTAAATTTGACATTTTACTAGCTTGTACATTCTATATAAACTTGTCTGAAACTATATGTGTGCATTTTGTTTGCAATTACAACAATCATACTAACTCGTGCATGTAATTCATTGTTGCATGATTTGTTGATTTAAGATCTAGAAATGTATGCTATGATTTTGCATTGATTTTATTTTAGAATGACTATCATGTTAATTATGTTGATGTTACACCATGATATTTGCATGCAGCTGATGACTCGTTTGTATTACGAATATTGCTAGTAGCAAAACATTACATGCTGTGATTAATTAAATTTTGTTAGGATATGGCCTGTAGCCAATATTTGTTCTCAAACTAGAGAGAATGACTATATTGTACAGTACTACTTAATATCTTTATTTGCGTGCAGTGATTTTTCAATTGCCTATTTAAAGCATCAGTATGATCATCTTAGGGCATAATTATAATGAGTGAACAGTAGAAAGCCAATATAAGTTGACATTTTGACATAATTCCAGTAAATTTTCAAAATATACTAAACTAAGCATGAAAGGTGGCTGAAGGAAATATCCATTGACAATTTGCATGTAACGTTTACTTTATGAAAAGATTGGGCCCTTTATATACTTTTTGCAATAGGAATATTTATATCCTATCCTTGATATATTTCAAAACCAACTGTTAGACAATGACCATATACAAGTCAATCTTTTCAAATACAACAATGGATATAGTGAATTCAGTTGGAAATGGTAATAAAAATGCTGGTACTTAATGAGCATTATGCAAATTTTATATAAGAAATATATTGATATAACTATATGAAGTTATCATCTTTAGACATTTTTTTCCAAATACACGAGATATTTTATAAATATTTTGTTACGATATGATTTCTGTATAGTTATGGAAACATATGTATTAAATAAAAATAAAAGAAAATGGCCATTTTCATTTAATTTATTGCCGTGTAATGAGTTTATTCTATCGGGCAAGACAAAAAAGTTATATTGGGCGGGTCTAATACAGATTTTGTAGCCCCATACGAGTCCAGTAGGAAAGTATTGTACTCAAAAATATATAATGAACTCTTTTTCATACCACAAATTCTTATGAGAAATCAGTTAGAATAAATACTCTTTGAATATAAAAAAAAATCCTAGCAGGAAATCCCTTGAATGAGACACACTTACAGCTTCAAAACTATTTTGCAATAGTGTTAGATTGTATTATATATTTTAATTGTTTAAACTTCAAACTCACAAAGTATATAACCGCCTCCGTGGTCAAGGGGTTAGAGTCGATGACTTCTCATTCAGTTACCTCTCTGGCATGGGTTCGATCCCCGGGAGATGCTTTGGTAGTTTAGCGCGGAGGAAGGTAGTCTAGTACTGGTGTAACTCTCCAGGAACGATGGTTAGGTAACTACCCGCCTATATAACTTGAATACTGTTGGAAAAAGGCGTAAAATGAAACAAACAAACAAACAATCACAAAGAATATATACTTAAATAGCAACATGAAACAGTATACTCGAGAAAAACATTGGTTTAAAAAATCTAGACACAAGGAAATTCATCTTGTAGATAATCTCAGACAATTCAATTTAAATTTGAAATTTCGCTAGCTTGTACATTCTTTAATACTGATGGTGCATTGTGTTTGTAATCATATTAATCATACTTACTCGTTCATGTAATCCATTGTTACATGCTACATTGTTGCATGATTCGTTAATTTAATATTTGAAATGATTTGCCATGATTTGCATTGATTTTATTTAAGACTGACTATAATGTCAATTATTTTCATGTTACACCGATATGTTTGCATGCCGTTGATGACTTATTTGTATAACAAATATTGCTCTCTGCAAAACATGACATGCTGTGATTAATTAAATTTTATAAGCCAATATTAGTTCTCAGAGCACGATAGTTTTATAACACACTATTTAATGTTGCGTAAAGTAAAATGTAATGTGTATTTTTCTATTATCTATAGGTTTACTGTCTGTAACTGTATGAAAACAGTATGAAACATACTTACAGTTTCAAAAATATTTTTATGCATGCTATATACTATGTCATTTAATTCTAATTTGATATTTTCTAGTGTATTCATATTCATGCATTTATAGAAAATGGTAAAATGTCTTATTGTAATCATTGTATTGTAATAAAATAATGTTTAACTGTATTTAGGACCGGATAAATATTTCATTTTTTATTCTATTTATTATTTTGAGGGGTTGGGGGTTGTTATTAAGTTTATCGTGTGTCCTGCCTCTCCTCATTTCAGTCAAATTTGAATTTTACATTTAGTTGAATCTCGAGCGAGCAAATACTCTAATTCTTCGAAAATGTCTTAAGGTATAAAGTATTTTAGTTTAGTTTAGGAATTGTGTATATTAAAAGCAATAAATTGCTTTGATTGGTTTTACATTGTTTTTCAAATATGTAAGATATATAAGATATATCAGTGTAACTTCACTCTTTTTGCAACTGATATTCATTTACTGTTCCTGCAACATGAAGACTGAATATTGGTGAAGGGGAATTAGAGGGGGCATGGCAGTTGTTTCAAATTGTATTAACTCTCCTGAGAAGACTACTGTAATATTTTTACTTTTCATAACTTCCTAAAGACGTCTTCTGATTAACATTTCTAGGACAAATATAAAAATCCTAACGATGTGTTGATTTCGAAGATCCCAAGATGAAAGTGTTTCTTTTGACAGTTTAGATGATATTTTATGTCTACGGAAAGATACATCTTATTGCTGATTCGCTTGCAAAATAATGCTGCAAAGAAGGATATAAGCATTTATAAATATGAAATTTGTCTTGATTTAAGATAAAATTAAAACAGAAAAAAGCAAGAGCAAAAGAAATTAAAAATTAAGAAACTCACAAAGTTGCGTTATATCTGATGTATACATTACAAATGGCATTCAGTTAAACTAAACATGCAATGGTGAATTACATTTTGTCAAGATATAGCCTTAAAGTCAATATTTGTTCCAAAAAGGAGAGGGAATGATTGATTAGGACTTAACTTTTTGTATTTAATGTTGCATGCGAAGTATATATTACATGTATGAAAAGTCTATTAAGATGTTGTAAATTGCTACTGTAAATACGATCATTTTCTTAAAGCTCTCCTTTCTTTATACAGAAGATACATTACAAACATTGTCTGTAATTAAATGTTATATGAAATATAGCTCTACATAGAGTTTCAATATAGAACTGCAGTTATTCTGGCATTTAGAAATAGAAACAGATAATTATAGAATATGATTCTCTTCCCAAAAATAAAGAAGTTTTTAAACAAGATGCGAAAGTGTATTTAAACTTTTGAAGAGAATATGTCTATAATGGAAGGTCTGTAATGCAATCAATTATTACGTTGATTATAGAGTATTTAGTGTTAGATTGAACCATCAACCACGAAAGAATTATAATCGGAAGTTGTTGATATTACACATTTTATATAGCAAATCATAAAGTGTTCTAGAACAAAATATTTATTATTGTTGTTCCGATATATGGTCATTCAAAGTCACATAGTACTTTATCATCAACTTTTTGTTCCTGTAGCATTTTATAAGAAAATCTATATAATGCATTTCTATTGTTGTTATCAATATTTGAAATACTAATGGAAAATGTGCCCATTGTAGATCAATCCACTTTAAACAATGGATATTGTTACCTGATAAATAAAAAACTCTCCTGTAACAGTAGGTTTGTTAATCAAATTTTAAGATAAAATTGTTCACAAAAAATTCAAATGTTTTGATAGTATGACAAAATCAATAAAAAAAAATCATAACAATTTCTAATATGAACTATGCAATTAGCTAATAGGTAAGAAACCACGTGTCACTTTAGCTAGGCGAAAAAGAGATATTACGTTTTAGCAAATTGAATACTACTTATTTACAGAATTTGATACCGGTATCATCTTTCACATTATGAAATGTAATTTGTAGGCAAACATAAGTCTCAGGAAATGTCTACTTAGAGATATGTATGGGACTTTGATATTCACAATATACGTTCTAAGTATTTATGAGTGACAGTTATTCAATATAGTTATTTTGATTACATTTAAACTCGCCTGCTTGAAGGAAACCCATTGGCGATAGAAAATAAACTACATATAGGCATTTTTTATTCCTTCAATATTGAAGAGCATAACAGCCGTCGCAAACAAATATGCTTTTAGTAAGTGTTAAATAATATTACATCCAACTTTCGTTATCTCGACATTTCTTGTGAAAGTCTCGTTTTCTTCATTATCTATATTGAATATATTTTGATTATCTGGACTAAAAGCGTAACCTAACTTTGTACTTAAGTATATGATTTTTAACAACAACAACAACAACAACAACAACAACAACAACAACAACAACAACAATAATAATAATAATAATAATAATATAATAATAATAATAATAATAATAATAATAATAATAATAATAATAATAATAATAATAACAATAATAATAATAATAATAATAAAAATAATAATAATAATAATTATCTTCATCATCATCATAATCATAATAATAATCACCGTAATCATAATAATGATAATTATTATAAAAAGATAATAATAATGGAAAAAAAGTAAATATATAAAATTAAATAAATCTGTGTTTGAAACATAAACATACATACAAATGGCAAAGAAGGTCAGTAATGTTAACAGTTCATCATAGAGTGTGCTATTTGTAAAACTTTATTCACTTGATTGCAAATAACAATAGCTCTATTTAATTCTATAACTAATAATAATCATGAAGTAATCTTCATTGGACTGTTCCTATTTTGAATTTCATATAATTGATGTCTTCCACCAACCTTGTGTTTTGTTCCTATCTGATAATGTTTTTTTTTAATAATAAAAGTGATATATTTGACCGATAATTTATAATTATATTTAAAATGCTAAATTGCGAAGGATTTGTGTCCTTAAAGCTTGGTAAAGTAAATTGTAATTATTGTATGTGCATTTTGTCAAATGCATATTCTAGCAAGTCTGTTCTTGTTTATGATATACTTCTTGAACACGAAAAAAGGCATTCATATTATATTTCCATTTAGTAAAATCAAAACTGAAGTTCATTCCGTCCTATACACGCTATATCATGATAAAATAATTTTGTTTTTGTACTGAAAATGCTTAGTGGCAAAAATTGGTTAATGTAATGACGTCGTTTTATATTCGTCTTTTAGGAAAGATTGCATGATTGCTTGCTGTGATTTATTTGAGGTTTTAATAAAGTATCATTTGCAGTTTTGTTGTTTCTATGGTTACATGCATGTTTAAGAAACAAACAATACTATGACTAATGCATTGCGTGTGTGGTTTTAGTTTCAACAACTTCATATGACTGTTTAAAAAATTTCATTTTATTTATTTATATATATATTTTTTAAGATGGTCATCTTAACATGCATAATAGATACAGTTGCGGTATTTCTTCAATATATATTATATCGTATATTATAAAAAATTTATTTATCTATAATTCATGCGCAATATAGTGCTATATGCTTTTGGCTTTAGGACTTTGACACTAAAGGTTGACAATAGCTTCATTTTGTAACTTATTTCATTAGTTCAGATAGTTTATATGTAACAAAGATATTATTTGCAAGTAACTGATGACCTGAAAGAATTACTAATACGACAAATGGTCGCGGCAGAACATTACATGCAGTGATTTATTAAATTTCTGTAAAAGTTGCCCATATATGTTCTCGGAGGGATTGAATGATTAAAACAAAAGTTTGCTCGGCGTTTATTATTTCAACATTTTGCAATATTGAGCAAAATGTTGTTTTTCCTTATGTGTTGATTTAATTCTTTTACTTAATTACATTTTTGTTAAAGCTATAGCTTCAAATATTTCACGGCGCATTGAGATTATTTGCATGGTACAGATTACATGTTTGTAAAATAGAAAATGCTTGCAACAACAAAGCATAACATGCTGTTATTAATTAAATTTTGTAATGATATAGCCTTTGGCCAATGTTTGTTCGCAAAGTAAAAATTATGATTGATCAGAGAATTACAAAACGTGCACAATGTTTTATGTTGCGCGCTCAAAGAATTTTTGAAGTACATGTATTAAATACAACAAATGTTATTTAAATCATCACGTTTCGTAACCATGGTTGTAAGACGTTTGACAAATATCATGTTACATTTAATATTACCTTACATGTATTTAATTAAAATCAGTGAAAGCTATTTTGCTTAATTTATAGGCGTGTTATTATGCAATAATGATGAAGGAAACAATTTCGGTTGAGCAAAATTTTGATGTCACATGTGTTGTATATGTTATGTATAATCAGTAAATGTTAATGTAAAAAGCGCCGAAAAAATGAAGCCAAGACGTTATTGCATATCGATCGCATCGATCGAGAAGTTTTCTTTTTGATGAATATCCTTATTTCAAACATTGAAAACAGATGTAGAGAGCAATTTTATTTGATATTTCTTCATATGGATCTCTTTCCATAACATTTCTTTATTTTTTATAGCATAGGTAAACTGTGATTAAAGAGTTATTCTTTAACATTATAAAATTCATTTACTATGCGAACGAACGTAAACAGTTTCAGATTTTATAAATATTATCATAGGGGCGTCTGTGATCAAGTGGTTAAAATTGTTTGCTTCAAACTCATTACCACTCTCCGTTGTGGGTTTTAGTAGCGCCAGGGACTTTGGATTCTTTCATGTACATGTGTAATTGAGCTATCCAACTATCTTAGAGAACATCGGTAGTTCTACTTAGGTGACGGTTCGTGCCTGTTATTATATTTTGAGGGACAGCTTAGGTCTTCTACTCCAGTAAAGCTGGATTGTCGCTATATAAACCCAACCCGCAAAAACATTGCAGACCCGGCTTGTTCGTAAGAGTTCATGAAAAATAGCAAAATCTCTCATGCCCCAGCACCGGCCGTAAGCGGTATTCAATTTTGAAAAATGAGATGAGTCTGAATCGAAAATCATGTTTGTTATTTCAAAACAAGTCAAGTGTATAAAAATTAGAAATGGGAAATGTGTCTAATCTATGTCTTATTAGACCTGAAATCTGTAACTGTTACAGTTTTATTTTTGTAGTGAACACATTTACATATAGAATAAATGTATTTGGATGTGGAACAAATTGTGTTTTATCATCAACTAATGTCGGTAGTATTCGAGTAACATGTTCTTGATTACTGTGACACATTGATACACACCTCAAATGAAGATATCACAAGACGATAACATTTAGTTGCGACATTTCTCTTGTTTTAATATCGGTCGTAGTTCTGCCACAGAAATACTGTTGTTCTACATGTTGTTTGCAATCAAACAAAAGCTGCATGGAAAGTTGATATTTTAAATCCTCATCATTTGCATGCAGCCGATTACTTTGTTGCATTACAGACTTGGCTCGCAACGAGACATTACATGCTTTGATGAATTAAAGTTTGTAAAGATATGGTCTTAAGCCAATATTTGTTCCCAAAGGTGGGAGAGTGATTGATCAGTGCTTTGCTTTTAGCACATTATATTTTATGATGAATGCAGTGATATGATAAATGTCTGTTAAGTATATTGAATAGGTTTGTATATTACCACAATTTCTTTAAGCACCATTTTCTTAATACATTAAATACAATTCAGAAATTATATTTAATCAAATGTCATTACAAGCATGTATATAATTTTTAATAATGGGAGAGTAGAAAGTTGTGTGGCACATGTTTAATTTAATACATGGAAATCTACGCAATCAGAAATGTCCAAGTTTCAGAAATAGAAAATTTATTACAAATGCATTTGTATGGAAGTTGCTACGCTGGTACGGGGTTATTCCCTAAAATATTTGAAATCTTTTGGATACAATCAAACTACATAATTTGGATTTTTTATCATCAGCAGTACAAATATGAACAATAAACATTGCAAAATCAATCATTAGTTGCATATAAAATGTAAATTATTTCTAGAATTGTGATTTTTTTTTTTACTCAAAACTTTACTTAAAATCATATTACATATTTCTGAATATTGACTTTCTTGAAATATTTTGACTCATCCAGAGGCATAGAGCTGTAAAGAATCCGACCATTTACAGAAAATGCTCTCATTAGAACTGAAGTCTTTTGGTTCTTTAAAAAGATACAATAGAAAAATAAACGTTGCGTATTTTTATTGCCTACATATTTTCTTAACAAGGTGCGTTTTAGTCCACTCTCTTATTTCAAATATTTTGTTTAGACTAACTATTTCAGAAATCCATTCTGTAAGGTACGAGCACAAGTTCTTTACTTAATGCCCATGTACATCTTGTTTACAAAAGAAATGTATAGATATATCACCCAAATAATATGCACATGTCTTATACAGTTTTAGATTAGATAGTACGCTGATTAAAAATTTATGAGGAAAAAGAAATCCAATGGATGAGTTGATTGCGTAGATCTTGTTTTTCTTGACAGTTTTAAATAACATTATCTGTCTACGCACGGATATGATACATTTCCAATTTGCTTTAATTACAACTAAATAAGCTTTGTAAGCTTTGATGAGACCACTTTATGTTGAAAAAAACCTTTCTTGTCTGATAGTTAAGTCTGTGTTTAGAAATGTATTTCGTTGGTTATAGTTAACAAATTGTCACTGCAATTGTATTATATTTAATTAAATTTTATATAAAGGTAAAGGTAAAGGACTTGTTTATTATAGTGTCACCCCTACTGAAAGGGCCAGCCATTTTGACTTATGAAACACCTTTTGCTTGCATACTATGTACCTCCCAATTCCTACCACTTTGCCAGGCGCCAGGCGGATAGAAATGTTCATGCATTAACATAAAAATATTTTTCTAGCTAGAAACAAACTATTTAAGTGGCAGAGGGAATAGAACCGTAAAGGAAAAATGAGAATATTAAGCTTCGGTAAGCAAATTGCATTATTTGGAACCCTTCAACTTTACAATGTCCACCTAATGTTTCAGTTTTGTATATCCTTATAATAGAAATAAATTATCAGACAAATTTATCTCTTCACAGTGGACTGTCTTTTTATAATGTTTATTTTGTATTTGAGTAATACCATGCATTTTGTATGTTTCGTCATACGTGTAACGTACTTTTTCCGCAGTGTCAGGATAGCTGTTTCAAAAATACGCCACAAGTTTTACTGTATAAATGCTTAGCATCAATAATATACATCACCTGGTTTCAATATTATATTAGTAGACCCTTTTCTTTAGGATTTCCGGGTAAATAATACAACGCTTTCGTCAAGTTTCAATTATTTGGTTTAATAGTGTAGACATCAGTTATGTATACATAAACTGCATATATACTAACATTTAATAACTCTTATCATCAATATACAGAAAAAGGTTTCAGCATCATTTCATAAGGCGCTATGTTAAGTGATTTGAGGATTTCCTAAAATATAAGTTGACAACGCTTTTATCAAGTTTGGATTCTATAAACCCATCTCTTGATATGTCACCATCTCTATCTCTGTCAAACCGCCGTGATCAAACAGTTCTTCTTCGATGCCGAATTGGACACACTAAAATTACCCACTCTTATCTCCTCACAAATGACAATGCCCCTTTCTGTGTAGGTTGTAATGAAAATTTTACTGTCAAGCATTTTCTTCTTGAATGTCATGATTTTTCACAGGCCCGTAATAGATATTATTCTGTAAATTCACTCAAAGAACTTTTTAATACAATTCCATCAAAAAACATAATAGATTATTTAAAAGAGATAAACTTGTATTCTAGGATCTAATTGGCTCATTTTTATTGTCATTTACAATGTTTAACATAATTTTTTAAGCCTATTATAGCATTCGGCACGATATGGCCAGTTATGTGTTGACGTGCCGTAAAATCCAAACAAACAAAAAAAAACAAAAGTTTGGATTCTTTGGTTTAATATTCGTTTTATTTAGGATTAATAGTTATAACATGAAGTACGTCAGCTCTCATTCAGGGAAAGTTGCTTAATAAAAGTTTAATACATATTCCAATGTGATTTAGGAGTCTTTCCTAAATAGAAACTTACTAAAATTCAGTTTTGATGTTTTTTGTTTAGTTTTGAATTATCGCGCCTAAGCAACTTTAGTGGGCGTTGTTGTTACAAAATGAGGACTGTCGCTCTATTTATAAATTTTGAGCCGTTTAGGAATTTAGGAAAGGATTATTGACCAATCAGATTGCACTTAGGAATTATCTAAGCCAATCAGAATCGGTTAGGAATTCCCATCCTAAAATAAGTAAACAGCTCAACAGATCATAACAACAAAATACAAAGTAAACATATAAAGTTGTAAGTACTCATTATGTTGAGAAATAACACTTACGCTATTAAATACATGTCAATTAAATACTAATGGTAATTTAGCAGGATTATTACAATTTAAAGAGAATTAGGGTGATTCTACAACCCAACTTTACTACGCGAATGACCGAACAAATAGTGCGGTCTTGTTTTACAAAAACAAACTATTACAGTAAATCTCTTGAACAATTTGATTTGAGAAGCAAACATTATAATCACATAATACAAAATACATGTTACACGATAAAGTCAAATATGCTTCGTTTCTAAACAAACTACAGATATCGGTACTCATGTACCTAAAACAAAAGATGGCAGCCTCCACAAAATTTTGGGAAAGTTTTAGGAATTATTATTTTGACAAAATAAAATGATAAGAGCATGTTTCATGAACAATTACTGATTATAAAATCAAAACATAATGGATACTACAAAAATGTGGTGTAACAGACATGTTAATCCAGGAATTAAAAATAATCCTGCTTCCTAAAATGTCAACAATCTAACATGAAAATCGGAGAAAGGTAACATTCAGTCTTAGGAACGTTTAATCATAGTCAATTATTAGAATGCTGAAAACAATATAATTACTTTACTGTCCTTATTGAAATAGGAATATTGCGTATACATTACTTAAATGCTAAAAATGACAATAAGTAATTATTTAATAAATAAATAATGATTCTAAAAATAGAACATTTCAGAAACAATAACAAGCTTTACATGCCTTACATACGGTATGTATTATCAACGTTTGACTACTACTCGCCTTACTTTACAGATCAATGTAGAGGTACAATGTAAACATTGCATAACCTTTAGCGGTATGAATCATTTACACTTAATTTAGATCCTTGAGTGCGTGTTGATAAGTTTTTTCTTCCAGATCTTTTTGAAATAATCTGATATCATGGCGCAATTCAAATCACGGCGATAACATAGTTTTTGATAGCAACACGAACGCAATAAATATTAAAGCTTGTTTCTATCTTCATAAAATGAAAGGGAATATCACAACTATAAGGTTATGAGAAAATGTTTGCTTAGTACTTAGTGTTGTTACTTTTGTTGTTGTTTGTTTTTTCGTTTGTTTGTTTGCTCATTTGTATTGAATTGCATTTAAGTTTGCGGTTTAATTCAACTCACAACAGGGCGTGCTGAGTACTATGAAAATAAACTAGCATGTATTTCATCTCAATGTTGGTAAGGCTGCCAGATGCCTGTTTGGCTTTCGAAGTATGAGAAAATTTGTTACCTTTGTATATTTTAATAAACTCTAGGAATTTTCGTCAAAAGCACAATGTTGAGCCAACCGTGATCTAACAAATGGTCAGTTGTGTATTAGCCAGTGCAGTAGCTGAGGGGCCGTTAGATGTCCGTTTGTCACGGATGTTTTAGCAATTCCGCCTTCAGAATTTACGTTAAAAAAGTTCATTCATACTGAAAATACTTCGATTATCTGAGGTACTCTATGACCCCTGTTAAGAGTCACTTTCCACTTTGTTTGCTCAGCTAGAAGTTTTGAAATCAAATTCCGGTAAAATATATTACTTCCGCAATGTCTATCTTATATTGTAAAAAAAGGATTAACACAATTTCATATGTGTGATGAAACACAATTTCATATATTAAATTATGTGATTAAGAAATATACCTCATTTTTACTGATATTTACTTTTATGTTTGACCAACACTACCATGAAACTGACAAAACATCTATATCATACGATATTGTTTTGAAACCTGTACGTATAGTTGCTGTAAACAAACTAATTGGGACAAAAGAGATCACATCACAAATCGATTTACCTGTAAACATTTTACAACCTCTGCCACTTTCAATAGTTTTTTCTTATTTATTATTCTTGATAGCGTGCTGTGGTACTTTTCTGGGCCGATCTGAAGTAACCCGAGATAGTGTCACGATTTACGATAAGATTGTTATTGTGAACAAGGTAAATAAAATTATCGACCAAAAATTCGTAGTGACAAGATTAGGGCAAAAACATATGGTATTCTTCAAGCTAACACTTTAAATGAGGGAGACTTTTGCCACCATAGCGTTGTAAACGCGTTCGACTATTAACTTATCATTATGGATAATCCATTTGATCCATATCTATTTGTTAATTACTTTACATTCACGTTTTTGCGCAAATTTGTCACGTTGACGTTGGCGTCCTAACGGACGTGACGTCAAATACTTTGTACGTTATTCTGATGAAGACAACAGTCGATACTAGTAAAGATTTTTAAAAAAGAAATATGTGTTGTTTTGGTGTATTTTAACTGACTTATCATTATGGGACATTCTGTACTAGATTGGTTAATACATGATACTTTTCCCAACATTATAGTGTACTTCAAATTGCTTTAGAGATTATTAATTTATAAAAGTGATCGTATTTTAAGAAGTTTTAAGCAGCGGTATAAACAACATAATTTTTTTTTTCTGATATGCTAAGAAACTATATTTGATACCCTGCCAAATACAGGAATTCTCATGTTATATACTGACATTTGAGATTGTCTTAACCATTTGCCGAATGATTGCCGCGTCCATGTACTGAATTTGTTGATATGATTTTAAGGCGCGCTAGTGTGCTTAGATTCAACTTTCTTATTTTGAATTATAGTGCATCAATGTTGTTTCATACATTCGATATCAAATATCTTAAACAACAATTTGAACATCTTAGTTTCAATCTTTAAAGCTATTTGACAAGAACATGGTAACAGTTGACCTTATTACTTTTGTTTTTACATGTTTTTACTTAAAAAGAACACGATTTATGACCACAAGTGAACATTGCATATTTTCTTTACTAATTCAATCGAAAATTAGCAACACTTAGACAAATAGATTATTTGGTGACAACAGATTAAAACTATTTTTGAAGCTAACTCATCTATTTTACACAAGTCGTATCGTCTCTTTATTACCCTTTTCAATTGGTAGAAATTTACGGCTGAGATATCAAATTTAGGCCTAACTTTCTTCTAACATAAATAGATCTAAATCGTTTAGAAACATGTCAAGAGCGCGATAGGAAAACACTTATCTTAATTTTGCCAAGCTTAAAGCAATAACAATTTTCGAAATTGAAAAACGGTCATTTCCCAGCTAAAAGATACGTTTGTGGTCGTAAACATTTAGAGAATGTATGTCTTAAATGTATGCTATTATTTCATACCAAAAATTAATGTATTTTACTGAATAACATGTAGTTTGCTTTGAGAATTCACAATGTACATATTTATAGACTGAGGTAAAAAATTTAACTAAAGGCTCATGATAGTAGAGGGCGTAAAAAAAAAGAAAGACTGATGTGTATTATGTTAATATACAAATTTTCTTGTTAGTACTCATAAAACTGCGTATGACTTTGTTTTTGTTACAAACGAGTTTTTAGATGTACAAAGGTTTTCTTTCGGATTCAATAAAAGCGTCTCCTACGAAGATTGAAACAACAAAGGTATTTCAATACAATGGAGTTATTTTGTAGATCTTACCACTAAGCGATTTTATTGAAAGAAACTTTCTAGAACCATCCGTCATAGACTATACACAAGTAATTTATTTTCAGTTGCATTTAAAGCTGTTATTATATAAATAACACATGGGTTTGTGGGCAACAGTAGAAATATCATCCCGAGGAAAATACTGTTACCCGAGGCGTAGCCGAGGGTAACAGTTTTTTTACGAGGGATGATATTTTTACTGTTAACTACAAACTCATGTGTTATTTATTTTATTACCCCGAACAAATACTGTGATGATCTGAATTTGTAAACAAAATCTATCTGTAACAAAATGAAACCAAGAGTAGCAATAACAAAACTGTCCTTACCTTGCAAGCTGTAGGCCTACTGTACTTGTACTTGAGAAGCTGTTTTTCTTTTATTCTTTAAGCAAGTGATGATATCTACCAGTCATAAACATACAATAAGCTGTGTTTTATTCAGAAAATAAAACACTAACCCATTTATAAGGTTATGATCTGTGAAATTTGATCCTTCTGTATCCAGAATATTCTTCACATGGTTTTTGACAAAGTGCATTTACAAATTAACGATGATATCCTACAGATGTCTGTCCACCAACTCGTAGCGTTTCACAGGTTAAAAATGTTAAATAATCCTTTGTTGCATGCTTTAATCGTCTGTTTGTTCCAGTTTGACACAAAATTATTCACATTACAATAACTTCCATTGGAAACGGATGTTTTATTTTTACTATTCAACAAAAAGATATCTTATACGCGAAAAGAACTCTAGGGTGCAAAGAACTAAATTTTATGAGAGCCATAGTTACTTTGGTGATGTCATAGGCCCTATCGTCGAAAATAAGAATGAATTGAGAGAAAAATGGCGGCCATTTTATTTCATTTTATTTAGAAAATAGACCACGTGACCAGATTTTATACTGTTAAAAATACTGTTACCTATGTACATGATGTAACAGTTCAAAATTCTTAGTCACGTGGTACATTTGCATTAACAGTAAGAATAACTCCCAGAGGCCTATGGAAAATTAACATTACGAAAAAAGTGAGGGATAATAAACTAGGATACAACCATAACATCCTATAACAATACCTTAACAATTGTTTAATGATATCAGTCTTTTATAATGACACTATTGCCTATTTGTAATTTCTTAGCATATAGTTAAAAAGGTATGAAAATAAGCGCATGTTTTCCTCCTACGCACTGCATTTTTCAAACGAACAGATGATGGTACAATCATACAATTCTAAAAGCTAGTTAATGTTACATTTGCTTGCCAACGGCCATATAGATAGCAAACATGAAAAGAAATTCTGAAGGATGATAGATCGGTAAGTAAAATGGCAACATTAAGAAATTTTATGAGCTCTTAATGACATTTATTTGTTAGACGAATCATTAAGTATAAGCTAAGAAAATCAAGCTTACGTGATAATAGATTAAATGTCATGACATAAATTCTACAAATCGATATATTTGTAAACATTACTTGACCTATGGTATTTTAAATCAGAGAGGCTAAATAAAGAAACTTGATAGTATGGTTTGATGGTTTTCTGGGTCGATTGGCAATTACCCGATTTCATGATATGATACCAAATAAGGTAATAAAAATAAATCTTGTATGATGAAGATAAGTACATTTAAAATGTTGTGTGCGGTGTGAGGCCTACAACTTTATAAAACGTAAATTCCGTCCGCTTTACGTCTTCCTAGAGACCTAATTTGTCGAGTGGTTGAAAACACTTGCATTTCATCGACTGCTGTGGATTTGAGTCCTACCATGTCAAAGACGTTGACTTCTGTCATATGTAAAAGCTATCCAACTAACTTACGGAAGGTCGCTGATTGCACTGCTTTGCCTGCTCAAATCAAATTAATTGTCTGAAGGACACAAGAGTTCTTCCTCTACAAGTTAAGATCTATAAGTGACCTAGAATTAAATATATTAAATAAAAAAATAAAATATAAAGGTATCTTTCGATAACCAGTTGATGGCATTTATTTTATTTCCTTGAACATATACTACTTCATATCTGGAATGTATAACCTATTTTATGCCCCCACAATGTGGGAGCATATAGCGTTGCACTTGTCCGTCCGTCCGTCTGTCCGCCCGTCTGTCTGTCCGTCCGTCCGTACGTCCCGAAATCTTGTGAACTCAACTCCTCTTAAACCGGATGGCAGATTTTGCTTAAACTTACAGGGATGATTAACCTTAATGTGTAGATGGTAGTAAAGGAAGGAATATTTGCTGCGACCAAATTTAACAGAATTAAGGCCCTTTGTTGATTTTTTCACTATATACTATGTAGAAATTTTGTGAACGCAACTCCTCTTAAACCGGATGGCAGATTTTGCTTAAACTTCCAGGGATGAACAACCTTAATGTGTAGCTGGCAGTAAAGGAAGGGATTTTTGCTGCGACCAAATTTAACAGAATTATGGCCCTTTGTTGATTTTTTCACTATATACTAATAATGTAGAAATTTTGTGAACGCAACTCCTCTTAAACCGGATGGCAGATTTTGCTTTAACTTCCAGGGATTAACAATCTTAATGTGTAGATGGTAGTAATGAAAGGAATTTTTGCTGCGACCAAATTTAAGAGAATTATGGCCCTTTGTTGATTTTTAGTTTTCAACTTGTGGCACATGTAGTCCAAAAAATATTTGACCTAGAGTCATAAGATTGACAGAACAGTGGCGTGTGGGGGCATTCTTGTCCTATGGACACATTTCTAGTTATGTTTAAGTGTCAGATCAGTTAAATTTTTAAAAACCTAAAGTTCAAGTTACACAACAACTATGATGTCATTCTGTTTACACGTACGGAGCAAGAAAAATAATATAAAATAGAGACGGGAATAATATGTCTACAACAATGTGCCCATGATAGAGTATTAAATAAATGGCGCTGTTGGTGTTGTGTATTGAAATGAAAACATTAATTGGTAGTATATCATTCTCAGAATAAACATTCTGGCGTCCTATTAGCGGTTAATATCTCCTAATAAAAACAATGAATTGTCAAAGCAATTTGTCAATCCAAACCCTCCTTATAGATTGAAGTTCAAGCAAAGTACTAACGTAAATGGCAGACAATTAGACATTAAGGCTATCAAAGAACAACTCATGATATGGAAAAGGTCATTGTTCGATTAGATTTATTGTTTTACATTCACTTAATTTGAGGGATGAAATATTGTTTCTAGCATTTTATTGCGATGAAATTGTTTCCATACATTGTTAAAAGTCCTTTATAGGCTATGGTTAATAATAAGTGATATATTACGTATAGGTATTTTGAAAATAATTCAAACGACGATAAACATATTTACAAAGATTTTAAATATTTTTGCAATTGTAACATGAACTGTGGGCTTTAAGAAAAAATTTAAAAAGTTACATACGGTCAAATAAACTTTCACAGTTTAGGGTAATCCCAATTATCTCTCCGTCCAAATAATCAAAACGTGTCGGGGAACCATCGCATACTGACCTTACACCACTTTTGCATAAACTGATACAGCAGTTATAGATTATCAAGAATTCATGTTTCAATTGCATGGATTATGGTCATACCCTTATTGGCGACCCCGTTATTCTGGATAAAACGGATGAAAAATTAGAAGGTTGAGTCCCTTTTCAGCCTTATGCCTTCATTTGTTATAACATGTATATTGATATGTCTGTCATTTTGCATTATATATTTGATCCTTTCATGTCATTGTTCAACCACAGGAGAATAAATGCACTTATAAAATGAAATACTAAGTTGGTGGATATAAGAGAACGAAAGAACAAAGTCAAACTAGTTAATGAATAATTACTTTATCAATTATTTTAATATAAACACCCAAGAGTGATGTCATGAAATATAAGTGTTCTTGTTTATCCTATATAATAACATTAACTATCGCTTACAAGTCGAATTGGTGTCTGGCTGTTTGCTTAATCAATTATTGTCTTAATATTTAGCCCCAAGAGTAAAGATACAAAATACAAGTATTTTCTCCCGTTCGTTTTGATTACAACAAAGAACAAAAACATTTAGTTTCTTAATAACCGAGATCCAATAGACTAAGTGTAACTTGAAGATTAAGACAATGCTGTCCCGTACAGTAAAAGTGTCATTCCTCTTAACCGCATCTTTCCAAAGAAAAATATTTTTGTATAATTCAATAAATCTTATTATAGTAGTTTATATACTAAGCAACAATCGAACTGAAGACACATGAAAATAACTTTGTAAAACATTTAAAAGAAACAAAGAAAGATTAGATGATTGATAATATGTGTATGTGATTAATTATATCATTGATTAATACAACTTTGTTATTGGCTAAAAACATTAAGTTTAGCAACAGTATTAAATGACATATTAACATCAAATAAGACCACAAAAGTGTTACAAATGGCAAATTTGTACTTATCTGAGTAAGAAACACAATCGAAATTCGTGTTGTCTTTAAGATTGTTATATGCATATACTCGTTATTATTCCTAAAAGTCTAAATAAGGTTACAGCAAGTGTTTAATTCGTAAGTTCGGGCTTCTTTTATGTATGGCTTACACAATAATTTTCATGCTGTATAGTAATTATTCAACAAAACATTCTGAAATAAGACATTTTTATTTATCTGAAGTGGAATGTTATGATAGGAGTCGGTCCATCAGACAAATTTATAGTGAAATATTTTGACACTTTCTTGTTATATTCTTGGCAAATTACCCTTGTAAAGGCAATAAAACTAAATGGCCTTTCATAAATACTGACTAACTGAAATGTACTGTTCCTTTGTTCACTGAATGTACAAAAAAAATTATACAGAGTTAAAGGTACTCTGAAATATCTATTCTTGTATCTACATTTATTTGAATTGTTTAGTACTTTTCTGCAAGAGTTTTTTCTTAAAGTTACGTCGTTCTGTTTTCACAACGTTTCACAAATGATGTATATTTTCGACTTAATTTTAATTTCAAGAAATTTATATCCATAATGAATATTCCTTATATTAACATACGCGGACAAAAATAAATATTGTTGAAAAGACCCGTGATGAGAACAGTTCATCCGAAAGTTTTCCATTTAGGAGAATCCACTTAATCATTGCCTATCAAATTATTATTACATTTACTACGACCGAATAAATGTGCAAATGGCAAAAAATCATTTTGTAAGCAATCTGCAAGGGGAGGGTCATGCGGTGGCCAAACACTTATATTATCTGATAGACTGCTATTGTCAATTTATTATTTAGAATCCCAATACCTACATTTATTGCACTTAGAACGTTTGTAGAAATACATCATATTTTTCTTTCAAAAACGATTCGAATCTCTGATGTTTATTATGATCATGAGGATCCTTCAAAATATCAAAGTACTGAAATACCTCCAAAATGTCAGATTCATTTTCTTATCATTTCAAATGAATTCCGCACTGTTGTATTTCGATTTATGTTCCGTTCGAATTAGGATAAAGAGCAATCTCACTTAGTTTCAGATCTACTTATTTCTTACATGCAGATCTAATTACCACCGTATATGTTTCGCCTACAATATGATTTGTATTTCCCGAGAAAATTATTTATAGTCATTATAAGTATCAAAATATCGTTGTCCGTGGAAGTAAAAAAAAATGTTGATTTTTTATTAGAAAAAAAAGTAATTTGAAACATGTAAACTTGAAAAAATAGACTCAATTTTAAATAAGCAAGGTTGTTTTGCCAGTTTACCTTCAGGGTATAAGAAACACGCCGTGTCTGTTCTATCAAAATCGTGACAACAACTAGACTCAGTATTGGTTTTCCAGCGGTTAAAATGAGAAAACGCATCACTTTCAAAATTGTGAAAGCTCGCCGATGATTGGCTGTTTTTATAGAAATCACGAGAACGTTACAACCTATCGGTGATCGTCAGATCCTAATTTGTTGCGTTATTTTGGATATGATTTTAATCAGATTGAATAACAAGTTTTTTGTACAAATAATGAGTAGTCATGTTGTATAATAATGTCTCACAATATTATAAAGGGCTTCAATACTGTACTGTTTTAATGTATCGTACAAAATGGCTATTCATTCGTCATAAATGTATCATTCTTACAAATAATTAGTTTGTATATTTTGTCTTAAAGATTCTTCTTTTATATCATATAAATCCTTTCATATTCTTACAAATAATTTAGATTGTATTTATTTTGTCTTTAAGATTCTTCTATTATATGATAAAAATCCTTTCATGTTACATTGACATTCTGTTGTATCCAACTTGAACTTTAATCTACTCACGCGATATTATAATAGAATTGCTCTGCAGTCAAAGTACTTAATGACGAACATCTATTAATCCTACAAGATATGATACTCTAATGACAACATATTTGTCTTTAGGGAAATACTGCACGATTGGTCTCTGCGATTTATCTAAGAATTAATTGAAATACCATTTGCAGTTGTGTTGTTTCTATGGTTACATAGATGAAACAAATAAACAATGATGAACAATTGTGTAAGTGGATTCCGGACGATTAAAATTAATGTACTTTCAGAATTTTGTAGTGTTATTTTGAAAAAAGCACATGTTATTATATATGTATTGCCTATGCATTACATATTTTGGCTAAACCAGTGTACCCGTAATTATCATTTCGTACATTTTAATGATATAATATTAAAACCAATAACTTAGTAGTTGAACGAAACATATATCACTTTTAAATAATGGAAGCTGAATCCTTACTAAACAATCTTACAATTATCCTTGAATTGTTAGAGCTGTCTATACATAAATTCTTTCAGTTGCAGAAATAATGCATGCTACATACTCCTTCGAAGTGTTCTAGTACACTATGCATTTACATGATATTGCATGGTTTGTATGACATAATCGTATTGTGTTAGTCAGTCTTCAACAGTGAAAGAGGATAGTGTACTCGAAACAAACGTTGATTTAAAAAAATAATCTAGACACAAGAAGATTCATCTTGTTGATAATCTCAGACAATTCAATTTAAATTTGACATTTTCCAAGCTTGTACATTCTATTTATACTTGTCTAAAACTATATGTGTGTATTTTTTGCATTCATATCAATCATATCTACTCGTGCATATAATTCATTGTTTGTGATACATTGTTGCATGATTTGTTGATTTAAGATCTGAAAATGTTTGCAATGATTTGCATTGATTATAATAATAATACACATTATGAAATGTCAGTAAAAATGTAATTGGTAGGCAAACATAAGTCTAAACAAAAAGTCTACTGAGAGATATATATAGGACTTGGAGATTCACAGTATACGGTCTTGTTATTTTTGACTGACAGGTGTCCAATATAGTTATTATTATTATTACATATAAAGTCGACTTTTTGAAAGAATAACATCAGCACTAAACTACAGGTATATGTAGGTACTAGTATTCCTCTAATATTGATGGGCATAACAGCCGTCGCAAAAATATTTTAGTAGTGTTATATAAGATTACAGTCAACTGTCGTTATCCCGACATTTTGTTTCTAATCTATATACTAGAATGAATTTGATTATCTCGACTAATTCTGCTCTATATAAATTATGTTTGGTTGTTGCAAAAAGCTTCCGGGGTAAACTAACTTTAGTACTTTAGAATATTTATTTTTACATAATAAATTATTAAAACAAAATAAATTAATTAAACAAAAATAAAAATATATCGATGTTTTAAAAATAAACATACTACCAAATTGCTAAAACACTTAGTGGTGTTAACAGTACATCATAGAATGTGCCATTCGGAAGACTTTACTTACTTAATAGCAAATGACACAATTTCTTTACCTTAGCAATCTCATAATTAATTACAGCCATGAAGTAGTCTTCCTTTGACTAATGTTATTTTAAACTTCATTTAAATGATGCCTCAATCCATTTTTGTTCATATCTGATGATAAATGAATCAATGCTTTTTTAAAGTAATAAGCTAAGGCTTTATAATTAAATTGCTAAATTGCAAAGGATCTGTGCCACTTAAGCTTAGTGGAGTAAAATGTAATTATTGTATGGGCATTTTGTCAAATACATATTCTAGGAAGTCTGTTTTTTACTTATGAAATTCGTCTGTAACACGAGAAACGGCTTTTCTATTATTTTTCCATTTCGTAAAATCAAAACTGAAGTAAATTCTGTCCTATACACGCGATATCATGATAAAATAATATTGTTTTTATACTGAAAATGCTTAGTGGCAAAAATTGGTTAATGCAATGCTATATAATAACTGTAATGACGTCGTTATGTATTTGTCTTTTAGGAAAGATTGCATGATTGCTTGCTGTGATTTATTTGAGGTTTTATTAAAGTACCATTGGCAATTTTATTGTTTCTATGGTAAAATTACAATAAACACATCCAAATTAAGCTATGATAAATGCATTGCATGTGTGGTGTCAGTAAGTTCATATGACTGCCAAGAATTGTTGTTTTTTTATAAAATATTCATCTAATTATGCATATTACAATATTTCAGTATGGAATGGTTTGATTGTGTAATAAGAAGAGTTGCGGTATTTCCTTATGTTGTTATTATTATGCATAGTATTATTCTGTGTATATTTACCCGCTCACGACTTTTATATATAAAATATCGTACAGCATATATTTATTTATTTATTTATTTATTTATTTATAATCATGTATAATATAAAGCTGTATTTTTTTTGGTTTTAGGACTATAGAACTGCAGGTTGACCATAGGTTCATTTTGTAACTTATGTCATAAGTTTCAAATAGTTTATATTTTACACGGAGATTATCTGCATGCAACAAATGACCTGACAAAATTACGACAAATGGTCGCAGCAGAACATTACATGTTGGGATTAATTAAATTTCGGTAAAGATATGGTCAGTTGCCCATATTTGTCCTCGGTAGGGATTAAATGATTAAAGAGAACTTTGCTCGGCGTTTATAATTTCAGTCTCTTGCAATATTGTGCAAAATGTTGTTTTTCATTATGTGTTAATTTAAAAAGTTTACATTATTACATTTTATGTTTTTGTTAAAGCTTATAGCTTCAAATATTTCATGGCGCATTGAGATTATTTGCATGTTTGTAAAATGAAAATCGCTTGCAACAACAAAGCATAACATGCTGTGATGAATTAAATTTTGTAATGATATGGCCTATGGCCAATGTTTGTTTGCAAAGCTAAAATAATGATTGATGAGAGTTATACAAAACGTGCATAATGTTTTATGTTGCATGCTCAAAGAATTTTTGAAGTACATGTAATACAACAAATTTTATTTAAATCACATTTCTAAACCGTGCTTTAAATAAATAAGACGTTTGACAAATATCATGATACAATTAATATTACCTTACATGTATTTAATTACAATAAAAGAAAAATATAATGCTCAATCAATTTATAGGCGTGTAATTATATAATGATGACGAAGGAAACAATTTTGCTTTAGCAAAATTTTGATGTCACATGTGTTGTATATGTTATATATAATCAGTAAAACTTGATGGTACAAGCGTTGAAAAAAAATGAAGCCAAGACGTTATTGCATATCGATTGGATCGATCGAGAAGTTTTTTTTATGAAACGTTGGAAACAAATGTCATGAATGTAGGATGATATTGCTTCAGATGGAACTCTTTTCATAAGGGTTTTCTTTATTTTTTCAAAGCATAGGTAAAATGTTATTACAGAGTTCTTCTTTAACATTATAAATTTTTTTTAATATGCGAATGAATTTTAAAAAGTTTCAGCTTTATAAATATTATCATAGGGACGTCCGTGATCAAGTGGTTAGAGTTAATTGCTTCAAACTTATTGACACGCTCCGTTATGGGTTTTAATAATGCCAAGAACTTTGGATTCTTTCATGTATATGTATATTGAAGCTCTCCAACTAACTTAGAGAACATCGATAGTTGTACTAAGGTAACAGTTCGTTCCTGAGATAATGCTTGGAGGGAAAGCTTAGGTCTTGTACTCCAGTAAAGTTAAATAGTCGCCATATAAGCCCAACCAACCCGCAACAAAATTGCAGACCCGGCTTGTTCGTGAGAGTTAATGAAACAATTGCAAACTCTCTTATCTCCCCATCACATGCCGTAAGCGGTATTCAATTTTTGAATCTGAATCGAAAATCGTATTTGTTATTTCAAGACAAGTTACGTGTATAAAAATTGGAAATGGGAAATGTGTCTTATCTTTGTCTTATTAGACCTGAAATCTGTAACTGTTACAGTGTTATTTTTGTAGTCAACACATTAACATATAGAAAAAATGACCCGCGCCATGACAAGCCAACATAACAGTCTAATCAGGATCCAGTTTCTCTACTTGTAAAAGGGTTTGTAAGCGAACAGCATTGATCCTGATCAGACAGCGCGGATGCTGGTCGCAAAAGCACTATGTTGGTTTTGTCACGGTGCGGCTCAAATCTATTTGCTATAGAATAAATTCGCTTTAATCATCTAGACTATTGTCTGTAGTATTTGAGTCACATTTTCTTGATTACTGTGACACATTGATACACACCTCAAATGAAGATATCACAAGATGATAAAATTTAGTTGCGACATTTCTCTTGTTTTAATATCGGTCGTAGTTCTGCCACAGAAATACTGTTGTTCTACATTTTGTTTGCAATCAAACAACAGCTGCACGAAAAGCTGATATTTTAAATCATTATCATTTGCATGCAGCCGATTACTTTGTTACATTACAAATTTGGCTCACAACGAGACATTACATGCTTTGAAGAATTTAAGTTTGTAAAGATATGGCTTAAAGCCAATATTTGTTCCCACAAAGGATGTGGAGAGTGATTGATCAGTGCTTTGCTTTTAGCACATTATATTTTATAATGAATGCATTGATATGTTAAATGTCTGTTAAGTATATTGAATAGGTTTTGTATATTACAACAATTTCTTTAAGCACTTTTTTCTTCATTAAATACATTTCAGAAATTTTATTTTAAATTAATGAAATGTCAAAATTGGCCTGTTTTTTTATTATAGTTAAGGTAAATAGTTATGTGGCATATATTCAATTTATATGGAAATCTACGCAAACAGAAATATCAAATTTTTCAGAAATTGAGTAGAAAATTGAAAACAAATGCATTTGTATGGAAGTTGATACCTGTAATGGGGTTAAGCACGATGTTTTTAGAAAATATTATATTTACTTCATGCTGCATATATGACATGTTGCCATCACGTAGTAGAAATATATCGATAATTGCTGCAATCTCAATTAGTTGCATATACTATGTAAATGATTGTAATAAATACAGGACACCAAATAAGAGTTGTTTTGCTTTACTCAAAATCAAAGTACATTTTTCTAAAGGTTGATTTCTTTGAGTTTTTTTGGTTCATCTTGAAGCATGCAGTTTTTAAGAATCCTAATTTTTACAGAACTGTTCTCGTTTGAACTGAAATCTTTTAGCACTTTTAAAGGCTAAAATTAAAAAAAAAAAAATAAACGTTGCCAAAAATCGTATATTCTTAAACAAAATATTTTCTTAAACAAGATGCATTATTTAGTTCACATTCTTGGTTTAAACATTTGTTTAGACTAACAATTTAACAAAATCCGTTCTGTAAGTTCTTTTATTTAATGCTGTGGCAAAATGTTGTTTCCAAAAGAAAGATATCACTCAAATTAAATGCACATTTATTATATAGTTTAAGATTAGACAGTACTCTGATAAAAATTGTATCAGAAAAAAAGAATTCAAAATGATGAGTTAATTGTGTATATCTTGTTTGAAATGATCTTGTTTCTCTTGTCAGTTTTAAAAAAAAACATTATCTGTCTCCGCACGGATATGATTCATTTCCAGTTTGCTTTAATTACAACTAAATAAGCTTTGTAAGCTTTGATGAGACGAAAGTTTGTTGAAAATTACATTTTGATGGTATATTCCGTGTTTAAGAAAAGTATTTGTTTGGTTGTAGTTAATATCTTCAATGGTATATGTTCATGCCTTTGACAATCTATTTGCTAGAATGAACACACTTTCTCAACAACAAAAAAACACTATTAAGTGGCAAAGGGAAATGACCCGTAAAGGAATAATTAGAATATTAAGATTCGGAAAGCAAAATGCATTATTTGGAAATAAATTTAGACTAATTGGACTAAATTTAGATCCTTGCGTTGATGTGTTTTTTCCCAGATCGTTTTGAAATAACCTGATATCATAGCGCAATTGAAGGTTAGCAGATAACTTAGTTTTTGTAAGCAACACGAACGCAATAGATATAAAAGCTTGATTCTACCTGAAAAGAAAAGGAATCTCACATTAATAAGATCATATGAGACAATGTTCTCTGCGGATTTATTGTTCTTTTGTTGTTGTTCTGTGTTTTGTTTTCTTTTTTAATTGCTTCCAATTTTGCAGTTTAATTCAACTCACAAACAGCAAATGGTCAGTTCTATGAGAATAAACTGGCAATAAACCGTAATCAAACAATTGGTCAGTTGCGTGGTCAGTGCAAGAGCACAGGGGACGACAGATGCACGTGTCAATTGATGACCAGTGGAGTCAAGACTAAAGATCTCTGACAGACAAACGACATATTTCATGTTTCATAAATTTCATGCTTATTTTATGTTCAATGTTGACTATATAAAGGGAATAAAACTAGAGATTGTGGATCAAGTTGTGAGACAATTACATCCGACGTTTATATGTTGTCTTTAAAATAAAATAAAATAATTGAATGTATTAAATAAAGAAAAATGCGAGAAATTGTGTTGAAACCTGAATTGAAATAAATTATATAAAACTTCGCCACACCGACTTACTACTGCAATATCTATCTTTTAGTGTAAAAATTAACATAATTTCATATTATTTAGACTAAAGGTATATACCTTATTTAACCGATAATAGCTTATTATTTTTGTAAACATTACCAAGAAACTGTCAAAACATCTATGTCATACGCTATAGATTTGAAACCTTTACGTATAGTTGCTGTAAACAAACTAATTGGAAAAGAGATCACATCACAAATCGATTTACCTGTAAACATTTTACAATCTCTGCCACTCTCAATAGTTATTTCTAATTCATTATTCTTGATAGCGTGCAGTGGTACATTTCTAGGCCGATCTGAGGTAACCCGAGATCGTGTCACGATTTGCGATAAGATGGTTATTGTAAACAATGTCAATAAAATTATCGACAAAAATTCTTGGTAACAAGATAAGGGCAAAGGCATATAGTATTCTACAAGCTACCACTTTAAATGTCGGAGACTTTTGCCACCCTAGCGTTGTAAACGCATTTGGCTTTCTACTTACTATTATGGGACGTTTTATACTAGATTGGTTAATACATGATACTTTTTCCAACATTATTGTGTAAATACTTCAAATTACTGTAAAGATTTATTAACGTGATCGTATTTTAAGAAGTTTTAAGCAACGGTAGAATCAACATATTTTTTCTGATTTGCCTAAGAAACTATACTTGAACCCAGTCAAATACATGTCATCATGAATTCTCATGTTTTAAACTGACATTTGAGATTGTCTTAACCCTTTGCATAATGATTGCAGCGTCCATGTAATGCATTCATTGATATGATTTAACGGTCTGTCATTTAGATCCGTGAAAGGAGCACTAATATCCTAAGTTAGATTTTATATTCTTACAATTATATTGCATCAATAACGTAATAGGCTGTTTTTATATGTTCAATACTAAATTTGTACATCTTGTTTTCAATCTGTAAATATTCCTATAAAAACAACAACAAAAAAGAAACACGATTTGTTGACACATTTGTGTACCACATCATTACGGTGGCAAAGAGGTGACATGTGTGTTTTTTTAATTTTATTTTGTGCTCACGAGATAGTAACTCGTGCGAACGACTTTATCATCTCATGCGCACGGCATTGTATCGCGTGTGCTAGAAATAAATCAAACATACACATGTCACCTCTATTGTATATTTGTTTTGATTGTCAACAAAATTGGACAAAACGGAAATTGTGTGAAAACCGATTAAAACTTTTTCTAAAGCCATCGTATCAATTTCACACTGAGGTTAAAGTCTCATGTTTCCCTTTTTAATTGGTAGAAATTGACGCCTGAGAGATCAAATTTAGGCCTAATTTTCTTCTAAAATAAATAGATCTAAATCGTTTAGAAATATGTCAAGAGCCCGATATGAAAACACTTATCTTAATTTTGCCAGGCTTAAAGCAATAACAATTTTCGAAATTGGAAAAAGGTCATTCCCCTGCTTAAAGATATATGCCCTCTGTCGTAAACATTGAGATATTGTATGTCGTAAATACATGCCATTATTCCATACCAAAATGTATTTTACTGCATTAAATGTAGTTTACTTTGAGAATATACAATGTACATATTTACTGAGGTAAACATGTTGACTAATGGCTCATGAAAGTAGATAGCAAGGAAGTAAGAAAGATTTGTATTATATTATATCAATTGTCTTTCCTGTACGCATAAAACTGCGTACTGCTTTGTTTTTGTTACAAACGAGTTATTGAATGTACACAGGTTTTTTCAGATTCAATAAAAAAGCTCTTGCTTGTTAGAACCAACGGAGAAGTAATCAAAATAGGTAATTCAATACAATAAAGTTATTTTGTATTTTGATTTGGAATGACCCGATATTATGATAATTATGATACCAGATAAGGTAATTTAAATAAATTTGTATAATGAAGATAAGTACAATTAAAATGTTGTGAGCGGTGCAAAGCCTATAATTTTATTAAACGTAATGAACTGCCAGGTTTTTTCATAAAGACAGCAGTGTCAGTGTTTTTGAAAACCCTGCTGTGGGTTTGAGTCCTGACAAGGCAAAAACGTTGAGGTTTCTCATACGCTCTCCAGCTAACTTACGGAAGGTCTATGGTTGTGATGTTCATACCAACAGAAGGACACAAGAAGTCTTCCTCTACCAGTTAAGACCTACCAGCGCTAAAGTAACCTAGAATGAAATATATTATATATAGTAATTATAATAAATTATCTTACGATAATTTATTTGAATAACCAGTCAACTGCATTCATTTTATTTTCTTATAAAAGTACTACTTCATATTTGGAATATATGACCTGTCTTTATTTTTAAATATCAGATCATTTAATACATGTATAACAATATTCTTATAAACTTAAGGTCGAGTTGCACAAAAACTATGATGGTTTTCTTTTTACACGTACAGGGCAAGATAGATAATATAAAAATGTTATACGGACAAATATGCCTACAACCATGTGCTCATAATACTGTATTAAATAAATAGCGCTATTTGTGTTGTGTATTTAAATGAATACATTAATTGGTAGTATATCATTCTCAGAATAAACATTCTGACGTACTATTTACGGTTTATATCTCCTAATAAAAACAATATATTGTCAAAACAATTTGTCAAACCGAAATCTCCTTATGGATTTGAGTTCAACCAAAGTACATACGTAAATGGTAGACAATTAGACATTAAGACAATCAAAGAACAATTCATGATATGGAAATGGTCATTGTTCAGTGAGATTAAACGTTTTACATTCACTTAATTTGGGGGTTGAAGTATTGTTTCGATCATTTCATTGCAATGAAATTATTATAAAAGATTGTTAACAGTCCTTTATAGGCTATGTTTAATAATAAGTGATATATTAAATATAGGTATTTTTTTATAAATAATCAAACGACGATAAAAACACATTTACAAAATGTTTGAATATTAAAGCAATATTATTCCTAACAAACGTTTGGTTAAGAAAAATTTATATTATTTACAATTGGTCAAATTACCTTTCAAATGAAGCATTTTGTTTCAAAATAAAATCTTGCCAATAATAAATAAATGGAAGTGAAGTTACCGAAATAAATATTAGAGCATCACATTTTTCTTTCGATATTCTATTTTTGTAAATATTTATCGTATTTCACTTCAATATCATAAGACCATGGCCTTAGAATGAACTTGATTTCAGGAAATTTATAGCAGTACCGAAATACCAGTCGAATCAAATGGTCGTGAACTTTGCAAGATATTTGATAACAGGCATTTACAGCAATCATTTGGACTAAATACCAAGATAACTTAGCACTGCTTTGTTCAATAGAAGTAAGTCGTCTAATTTCAATGACATCATGCATGTATCATGATAATGCCTTAATAGTGTCTGTCATAACTCCATATATTCATAAATTTTATTATACAGCTATATAAAGTAACAAATTTAATGAAAGTTAAATGAAAGATTTCATTCATAAGACAAATCGTCCTACTTGAAAAATTTAAAAGGTAAATGAAATTGTATGATTGTATGATATTCGGCAAAGGAATGATTTTTTTAAGTTTTTAATACACTGAAAATAATCAGAAAGATTACCAAAGCATTGCCAAAGTCATCAATGTCGCTCCTGAATGTTTTTTTTTATCAATTGTTTTCTAAATATTTGGTCTATCCGTCTCATAAATTTGCATTGTGCCCGACCTATACAAGTACATTGTGCTCGGTAAACAATAAACAGGAACCTTTGTTTTTACAAATTCTGAGATCAAACACTTTGACCTTATTCAAGACTTAGATAAAGGTCTCAATTGCTTTTCAGTACAATAAAATGTTACTTTCATCTTTCATCTCTTTGAACGAATTATTTTTATAACCCAATAAACCTTATTTTGGAAGTAAGCAAAGATTGAACGATACACTTGATCTACAAAGTCATAAGTTTAGATGTAAAAATAGAAATAAAATCAAAATAATTGGCATATTGACATCAGGAAAGACACGTGTGCAAATAGGTTCTTATCATTTAGTGTTATGTTTAGCAATTCTATTTTTATATTTTTGGTGATAAAGCACGAAAATCTTCGATAAAATATTCTAAAACTTTAAAATGTCCATTATTAAAAAAATAAGATAATATGAAAAGTTTTTGACAATAATTAAGTAGCATAAAACAGACGTTGTTGGCATTAACACAGAACGTTTTGTAAAAATGATTTTTATTGATCCTGTAAAAGAATATGTTTAAAATATTATTCATCGTTAACCTTACCTGATTGTTCCCTTAATATTTATGGAACATGATTAAATATGAGAAAAGGAATGCATTGATTTATAAGTTTGTTCCTTGTGCAGATTTAAATTCAGCCAAGAAAAGACGGAAGACAGAATCTTTAAAATTAATGTTCACGAACGTTTTGTTAAGAAGGAAATTCATATTTGTAAGAAATATGATATTTCAATATCTCACAGTCCTTAGCGCCCTTTTCCGCCTTTTTCGGACCCAAACTATAACAGTGACCACATTTATACTCTAGTCCAAATGATCAGTATGAGGTTGGTAACCATTCCATACAGAAAAGGAAAAAATTATAGACGGTTGGCTCCCTTTTCAGCCTTATACCTTCATCTGCCTGTCATTTTGCATAATATTATTGATCCATACAACCAAAGAGAATATGTTGGACTTATAATATGTCTTACTAAGTATGTGGATATAAGAGAACAAAATAACAATCTCAAACTAGTTAATAAATAATTGCTTTATCAATTATTTTTAATATAAAAACCCAATAATAATTCCATGAAATACAAGTGTTCCTTTTTCTTCCTATATAATATCGTTTACTATAGCTAACAAGTCGAAATGGTATCTGGCTGTTTGCTCAATCAATTATTGCCTTAATATTTAGCCTCAAGAGTAATGAAACAAAATACAAGTATTTTCTCCCGTTCGTTTAGATTACATTAAGGCCAGTGAACAAAGAACAGAAACGTTTAGTTTAACAATTACCGAGGCCCAACAGACTAAGTTTAACTATACAGTAAATTGAGACAATGGCCTTAATTGTTGTACAGTATATTGAAAATTGTCTTTCATCATAACTGCATCTTTCAAAAAGAATTAGTTTTAAATTCCAATAAATTTGATAATGGTAATTCATATTGTCAGCAACGATTGAACTGAAGACAAACGAAAACAACTTTATACAACAAAGAAAATTGGGTGGTTGATTATATTTGTATTCGATTAACAAAAGCATTAATTTAATACAACTTTCATATTGACTAAAAGTAAAATTAAATTCAGCAGCAGAAGAATTAGGTGTCATATTAACATCACATCAGTCTGAAATAGTGTTATGATAACCAGTTTGTATTCTGAATGGCAATGTAAAAAAGATAAAAAGGCTTTAAGAATTTTTGTCCTCACTATTGTAATATGCTTATAATAATGCTTATAGTATCTAAACGCAATCTCAAATTAGGTATAGGTAAATGTTACATCATATTTAACCAAATGGTCTATAGATTTATTTTTCTATTTATGTAATATTCATTTGTTTTTATATAAATTAACAGTCTTATAAAAGTATTTCAGTAACATCAGCTTTGATAAAATAATAAATTTTACGGCAATATTTAAGACAAGACGACCTTAATTGAATAAAGACCGTGTAGCTCAGATTTACTTTTATTTTGTTAAAAACTCGATAAAATAGTGCGGATAAGTAAATAGTGGCTGTGTTAATTTTTTTAAGATATGAGATATAAGCGCAACAATTTTTCTTAAAGTTTGACTTAATTTCTTAGGATACATTGATACTCGAAGGACACACATGCATAAAACCAATAATAAGAAAATAAACATTTGTTTTCATTCAGTCTATCTCTGATAACATCAACTATCCAGTCATTGTTTTATTGTTCCTTATAAATATCATACAAAGTTTTGCAAAGAAATATCTAAATCAAAATCTCCTGTATCATATGGAATAAAGTAATTTCCCTAAACGTTAATGTTCGAGTATTGCCTACCAAATAACAAGCACTCTGCAAACGGTATTTACTCGATGGAGAAAGATTTTATTGTAAACACAATATCTTTTATTGTATTGTACTGACCATCTGGAATGTACTTTGTCTTACTCATTAGATATCAATAGGAACATCAATATCCGAAAAAGATGATCTTAGTAGTTTTTAGATGAAATAAGTTTTTTCTTACTAAATATTAATAAATGAATAATAAAAAAGTATGAAATAATAGTAAAAAGATCAAGTAGGTGTAATAAAGAGTAAGTAAATTGTAAGCTAAAAACAACGAGAGTTTCAAGCATATTATGAAATAGTGCTTAAAAAGAATGGAAAATATTTAAGTAAGAAATTGCACGACCTAGGATCTTATTTAAAGAGACTTTGTCTTAAAGATCTTTTCCATTGCATATGCTTTCATTTAATTTGCTGTTTATATTGTTAAACGCTTTAAAACAGCCCCTGTTTGCTATAACCTTGATGATCACTTGCCTAAAATAGTCTAGTAAACGATTGAAATCGACTTTTCTCTCTTAGTTCTAGAACATTGATTCTTCCCGATTGTCCATTTTATTTAAGTTGCCATGTTGTTTTTTTTATTGTTGCTTATAACTTAACGAAATGAATTGGTCATTAAAGACCTTTTAACATATTATTTCACTCATTAATACTTAATTGTACTTTCCATGACACGAACTCGACATTTAATACTTTGTCTGAATCATTTATTTTTGTATTAATTTTTCCGTTAGTTAAGCAAATAAACAAGATATCTTGTCAAGATTCTGTGTGTGATTAAGTTAATTACGGATAAAGAAACATGAAACAAAATAGTTATTATTTATACAAATTGTCTTGTCATGTAGCTTTAATTACGGTTACATATCAGCTATTTTATTTAATGATGTTTTCTTCTATTGACACCTATTTAAGCACTCTTTATCAATAATTGTATTTAACGTTTGTTTCTTATTTACCTTCAATTTATATTACATAAATTGTCGTGAAATCTATCTCATATTTGATTATGCATTGATGTAAAAACAATCTTAAAAAGGGACATTACCCGAGAGCAGTCGAAAAAAAAATAAAAACAGGCTGAAGATTGCAGAATCGGTTATAATGTGCTTGCACATGAGAGATAAAAAAAAGTGCATCATCTGTCACAACCATGTCCCCTAGCACCGACTAAATCGGTAATAAATCCTTGATACTAAAGATATTTGAATTAACGACCCTGAAATACCTTAAAAGTTTAAGGACAAACACATGTACGTGGCTTCTTGTTTTAGCTGCCAGTGTATTCAAAGTAACATAAAAACACTAACGATGAGCAGGGGCGCTGAAGACTGCCATGCCGCAGGTTCTTCTTTATGAATTACTGTTACAGTAATACTACATCAGCTGTTCCTTGTTGTTCATTTAAGGCTTAGATTTATTGTGTTAAAGCGCTAAGTCAATCAGTACAAATTTTTTGTATATTAAATATAGATTGTTTCTCTATTTGATTATGTTAACTTGTAAAGCTGAAAACTAATGTGGTGTAATTCATTGAAATCAACTGGATAAAAATGTATAATAACTACTTTAAACAATTGATAAATAAGTAAACGGGTAAGTATAGTACAGTATCGATTTCGACTTATCTAAACTGACAATTACAGAACAGGGAGTGTTTTCATCTAAAAATTATTTTGGCATGACATCGTTTATTTGTTCAATAATTGGGACTTCAAGTTAATGCCTGATAATAAATTTAATTAATGTTCGAAACAATCAAGCAAAAAGGTAATAAGTAGATATATATTGCCGCCCACAAAGATAAAAAAACACAAATAGGTAAGATATTTGGCATTAAGTGGCATTTAGTAACAATCACTGTAATCTGGGCCTTTTTCATCTCATATAAAATTTGATTATATGCTTTTAGATAGTGAGGTCTCCAACGGCTATAGATTAATCTTATGATATGATTTAATATGATTGAGTTTAATTTTGTTAGCAATTTTCTTTTAAATCGGCATATTTTCAATTGCCAATATGTCAGAAATTTATAATGCATTAGCCTTAATATTAACATTAACGTTTGACGTTATTTTACAGAACAATTTTGTAATTGATGAAAATTAATGTTGACACCAGCTCTATTTTAAGACAAAATTGTAAATAAAAACAACATAATTTTAAAGATGTAGAATCACTCTTCAATATAATATGCATTTGCACATTTTGATGCTGTTTAATTTTTTTATTGAAATGATAATATCATAAAACAGTCTCAGAATGAAATGTCTCTTGATAAAAAAATGCATTGTCGTCAGAATATTGGTCATCAGTCATTACTTTATGATTTTTATAGCAAATTTCCTTTGCAAACCTCCTCTCCTAGAAGTTGATTAATATTTTATTGCTTTATAACATGTCTGTCTCATTTTACAGACAATCTGACGTTGTGAATTTATTGCCTAGAATAAAAAAAAAATAAAACGATAATTCAGATAATTAACAGTAAATGGAAACAAATTTGAAATTTATTAGTACCTGCTCTACAAATTAGCACAATTTGATTAGTAAGAGGGTTTTAAACTGAGGACAATTGTCCCCGAATAAAATTGAGCTTTTTGAGAAGGAATTACAAATTCGGAAGTTTACAAAATAACTTTGGGAAATAACATTTGGTCTCTATCTAATTTATATTTTGACTTACAACGATGATGAAAAAGCATGTAGGCAATTCTAAAGTTATACAGACAGCCGAGAGAATAAGATGATACCTGGAGATATAAATAGATATTGTGTTGTAGATGTGTCCGTCGACTCGTTTTGTCTGCAATGTAATTTGTATAATTCAATATGAAACTATAAAGAGTTAGAAGACAAATAATATTTTGATTTTCTTTGGAAAGGTTTTTAAAGAAACTAAAGTTATATATTAATGAAATACTCTTGTATTGTTTCCTTAATATTACAGTCTATTTTGTGAGAGAGATGATATAAAGTGTGCTAATTAAGTTCATTGTTTTCTACTGTATATACGTGTTTTGTAATAAATCGACTTATCTCTGTGTTAATGTGTGCTGTATTGCTAAACACATCATATGACCGTAAGTAAGCGTTTATTCTGGTTTACAAACTAAAGGTAACATTTTATTAGGAGTATCCTACAATCAAAGGATATTTCTGATTCTTACTAGTATGATAACAGGAACAAAAATGAATATTCGAAAGATTATGTGCGATGGAATGGTAAATGAATCAAGTTGACATATTTTGTTAGCTTTATCATAGTTTATTTGAAATACATTATAATAGTTTATGTGAAATACATAGCATTGTTTATGTTCTTATGTTCTTGAAAGGCCTGCACATATTGTTATCGTAAGTTATACGAACCTTTTACGACCTAAGAATCAACTGAACATCATATCGACCTTTTGACACTGGATTTATAAATGCATCTATCGTATTAGATAAAATCAAATCAAACAAAATCAAAGGCTGGAATTTAATATCTTCTTTGAAATTATATTACATTATTATGGTTATTATACTCGAGATAATTGTTATCACTTACTTTACGCATTGGCACAAAATAATTCACATTTAAATCCTTATATAGATAGTTGTGACATTCTTCGTAATAGTTTAATAACCTCAAAGTACTTATGCCGTAATAGTTCAACTACAGTCATTTTAATGCTCTAAATGTATATAAAAATGTTAATGCTTTCAGTTGAAATTATAAACTACCAGTGATTTTAACGGGTTTATAACAGAGGTATTTAAATGGCGTTTCACCCAATGGAGTCTATCTTTTAAATCACGCAGTTCTAAAAAAATCACTAAACTTTCAACTGTTTTTCTTTCTAGAGATAATTATTCCAAAAATTAAGAGGCTTAGATCTCTACATACTAGGTATTGAGAAAATCCTCTGATTAAACACTGCCTCTTGCAGTTATCGGCATTACTTATTAAGAAACAAATCCTTTTCTGTTTTACAATACGTATTGCTGGTCAACCAGAAATAGACAACGTCAAATAAATCATCTGAGCACTAATAAATATTAGATATAAACCAATTTTCGTAGCACGATATATATGTCAGTTAGATTTATTGGAACGAATTACTAGACCTACTTTGACAATGCTACATTCATAGGCTAAATTGAATATATCTAAGCCATGTTTGTAGGCTATGTATGCTTGGTTATTATAAAGATATTTAAAATGTCAATAATCAATGCAAAGGTCATGTAGGGAACATATACCAGTAAGCAATATCATTTTTCCAATATTTCAATTGTTTACGTTAATATATACATGTACAGATAAAGTTGATTGTCTAAAGAAACAACATTCGCTGCATGGAATTTCATAATATCTTACATAAAAAAATTGTCAAAAGAAAACAATGATCACAAATTGTATGTCTAGATACCTCCTATGATGTAATATGATGTCTGAAACTTTCCTAATGCTAACACATTTACAAGGCATATTGGCACAATAGTATAACAACTCAAAAGATAAATATGAATAAATGTCAAGAATCTTTCACACGGCGGCAGAAAGGTCAATTGCGAGAAATATATTGTCTTTGTGAAACTATTGTAATTTCTGCGTTCGGGTATATGATGTAATTAAATACATTAAGGAAAATATAAATTCAAACATTTGTAGATAAAAATATTCACATTTTCTGCATTAAGTGTTGCTACCTTGATCTAAAAAAAATAAATGTTTCATATGAGGTATATCTGCTACATACGCAATAATCAAAGCATTTTAACAATGAAAAATTAATATGAGTTTAAAAGTACTTTTAATTTGTGAATATGAAAATACATATCAAATTTAGATTTTGATCTAAATACTACAAAGTACATTGCAGGCAGAATGAAATGTACGGACATCAATTTAAAACAACATTCAATGATTTGCTCAATTCCAGAATGTCTTTTTCTTTCTTATCCCGTGGTAAAACTTATCTTATTTTCTTGGCTGTCTGTATTACTTTTGAATTGCCTATATACTTTTTCATTATCGTCGTAAGTCAACTGGAAATAGAGAACGTCAAATAAATCTCTAAGGAACATTGTCAAATATAAGGTATATACCAATTGTTGTAACACGGGGAATGGGTCACTCACTTTTATTTACTGATTTTATGGAACAACTTCCTGTAGAAACTTTGTTAATTTCCAAATTTAATATAATGTTTATGTAGTATACCAGTCTGTTCACTAAAAGAAAACTATTTCTTTCAGTCTCGTAGTCTTATTGTCATATGTAAAGCAATTTCACATAAATCACAATTGTTATTTTTTTAATTCGTAATTAGTTTACTTCAAAAAATTAACAGATTTTTAATATCTGAGCAATGAGTTCGCAGCGTTTTATTGTCTTAAACTTGAGAATCAATAAAGGCATGTTATAAATTAATTATATGTTATCAATCAAGACAGTGATATTTTTCAGTATAGGAACTATATAATAAGGAATAAGTAAAATACAATGTTTGACACAGGCCTTAGCCAGGCGAAAACGAGATAGTACGCTTTAGCGTAGTAAGTTATCTTCCTTGGACTGTTATTATTTAGAATTTCATTTTATTGATGTCCCGCCACAATCCAGTCTTTTGTTCGTATCTGATATATTAAATGTTTTTAGTAGTAAGTGATATATTCGACCTATACCTATATAATTAAAATGCTAAATTGCAAACGTTTTGTTTCATTTAAGCTTGGTGCAGTAAATTGTAATTATTGTATGGGCATTTTGTCAAATTCTTATTCTAGCAAATCTTTTTTGTCTGTTTGGAGGTTGTTATTCTTATGTTTATGAGATTCATCTTTAACACGAGAAAATACATTCATATTATATTGCAATTTCGTAAAATTAATATCGAAGAAAATTCTGTCCTATACACGCATATCATAATAAAATGATATTGTTTTTGTACCGAAAATGCTTAGTGGCTAAATCGGTTAATACAGTGCTGTATAATAACTGTAATGACATCGTAATATATTTGTCTTTAAGGAAAGATTACATGATTGCTTGCTGTGATTTATCAAGGTTTTATTAAAGTACCATTTGCAGTTTTGTTGTTTTTATGGTTGCATTCATAAAAAAGAAACAATTATATGATGAATGTTTTGCGTGTGTGGTTTCAGCAAGTTCAAATGACTGCTTAGAATTGTTAAAATATCGTATTATAATAGCATGTTTGAATTTATTTATCATGTACAACATAGAGCTGTATGATTTTGATTTTAGGTCTTTGAAACTAAAGATTGGCCATAACTTCATTTTGTGACTTGTGTCATTAGTTCAATAGATTATGTTACACTGAGATTATTACAATTCGATTGATGACATGAAGGAATTACGACAAATTGTCTCAGCAGAACATAACATGCTATGAATAATTAAATTTCTGTAAAGATTTGGCCAGTTGCCCATATATGTTCTCGGTAGGGATTGAATGATTAAACAGAAGTTTGCTCGGCGTTTATTGTTTCAATCTCTTGCAATATTGAGCAAAATGTTGTTTGTCATTATTTGTTGATTTAAAATGTTAACATAATTACATTTTTGTTAAAGCTATAGCTTCAAATAGTTCACGGCGCATTGGGATTATTTGCATGCAACTGATTACATGTTTGTAAATTGAAAATCGCTAGCAACAACAAGGCATTGCATGCTGTGATAAATTAAATTTTGTAATGACATGGCCTTTGGCCATTATTTGTTCGCAAAGCCAAAATAATGATTGATCAGAGGATTAAAAACGTGCACAATGTTTTATGTTGCATGCTCAAAGAATTTTTGAAGTTCATGTAATACAACAGATTTTCTTTTAATCATCATGTTTCTGAACCGTGCTTGTAAATACATAAGACGTTTGACAAATATCATGTTACATCTAATTTTAACTTTCATGCATTTAATTAAAGGACGGAAACAATGCTTTGTTCAATTTATAGGCTTGTAATTATGATAAAGTCTATTCATGAGAGTTAATGATCAAGAGGAAAAATTTCTCAAGCCCCCCTACCCCCACCCCCGCTCCCAAACACCGGCTTTAGTATTCTATTTCGACATAAATGATATGAGTTAAATTGAAAAAATCGTTTTTGTTATGATCTTCATTTTTCGTTACAGCTGTATATACGTACTAAAACGATGCATTTCAAATTTTATTTTATTACAGCTAAACATATTTTATGAGTGTTCTGATTTGGTGCAGTGCATGATGATATTTTTTTTTCTTCTGATATTTTACAAAATTATGTCTCGGCAACTTTTGTTTTTGTAAGGTTATAAGAATATGGTACAAATTTATGTGACTGTAAGTTATGCATATAATGGCTAGGATAAACACACACAAAACGTCACAAAACAGTAAAAACTATACTCTTTAAGCTAAAAAGGCTGACTACGTTTTGGTTTTTGGGACAATTTAAAATTTGTTTCCCTTGGTAGAAAATTTTAAAGACAATCTACTAAAATTTTAAAATTTATTTTAGATATAAAAGTATTTTAAAAATTTTTTTTAAGTGACCATATTCACTATTAAAAAATTTTTTTAAAAAAGGGTTTTTAATTTAAAGGGCAAAAATTTTCAAAAGCTAAAAAAACGGAAAGGCATATTTTGAGTTTTATTTTCTTTTCAGATTATTTCAACACAAAACAAAAAGCGGGTTTAAAAAAAGCTAATATTTTAAATCTCTTTCTTTTTCATGAAAGTTTTGATTACTTTTTTTGCTTTTACAGTTTTGACTCGCAACGAAAACAAAAAACATGCTTTGATAAATTTAAAAGGGTTTGAAAAAGATAGGGCCCCATCAGCCAATATTTGTTCCCAAAGGAGGGAGAGTAATTGATCAATGCTTGCTTTTAGCACATTATATTTTATGATGACTGCAGTGATATGTTAAATGTCTGTTAAGTATATTGAATAGGTTTTGTATAATACAAAAATTTCTTTAAGCACTATTTTCTTAATACATTAAATACAATTCAGAAATTTTATTTAATCAAATGGCATAATAGGCATGTATATAATTTTTAATATAGTTAAGATAGAAAGTTATGTGGCATTTGCTTAATTTATATAAAAAATCTACGGAATCAGAAATGTCAAACGGTCAGAAAGTATGTAGAATATTTATTACGAATGCATTTTTATGGAAGCTGCTACGCTTGTATGGGGTTATTGCCTAAAATATTTGAAATCTTTTGAATACAATGATTATTAATCTGCAAAATTTGGATTTTTATCATCACGCAGTACAAATATGAACGATAAGCATTGCAAAATAAAACATTAGTTGCATATAACATGTCGATTATTTCTGGAATTCTGATTTTTTTTACTTTACTAAAAATCATAGTACATTTTTCTGAATGTTGACTTTCTTGAAATATTTTGACTCATCAAGAGGAATGGAGCTATAAAGAATCCGAACATTTACATAAAGATTCTCATTAGAACTGAAATCTTTTGTCACTTTAAAAAGATACAATCAAAAAATAAACGTTGCGTTTTTTTATTGCCTGCGTATTTTCTTAAACAAGATGCGTTATTTAGTCTACTCTCTTATTTCTAATATTTGTTTCGACTAACTTTTTTTGACATCCTTTCTGTAAGGTACGAGTACAAGTTCTTGACTTAATGCCCCTGCACAACTTTGTTTACAAAAGAAATGTATAGATAATAATTATATCACCCAATTAATATGCACATATATAGTTTTAGATTAGACAGTACGCTGATTAAAAATTGATGAGGAAAAAGAAATCCAATAGATGAGTTGATTGCGTAGTTCTTGTTTCTCTTGACAGTTTTAAATAACATTATCTGTCTACGCACGGCTAAGATACAGTTCCAATTTGCTTTAATTACCACTAAAAAAGCTTTGTAAGCTTTGATGAGACCACTTTATGTTTAAAAAGACGTTTCATGTCTGATTGTACAGTCCGTGTTTAGAATTGTATTTTTTGGTTATAGTTAACAATTGTATTTTATTTAATTGAATTTTATATAAAGAATGTTCATGCATTTAATATATTTGCTAGAATAAAAATATTTTTCAAGCTAGAAACAAACTATTTAAGTGGCAAAAGGAATAGAACCGTAAAGGAATAATGAGAATATTAAGATTCGGAAAGCAAATTGCATTATTTGGAACCCTTCAACTTAAAAATATCCACCTAATGTTTCAGTTTTGTATTCCTTATAATTGAAATAATTTATCAGAACAATATATCTCTTCACAGTGGACTATCTTTATATATTGTTTAATTTGTATTAATACCACGCCAAGTTATTGAACATTTGAATGTTTCAACGTATGACTACTCAACTTACTTAACATATAATGATATAGATTACAAATCAATCTAGTGGTACAATGTAAACATTGCATGACCTTTAGCGGTATGAATCATTTACACTAAATCTAGATCCTTGATAGCGTGTGTTGATGAGTTTTACTTCCAGGTCTTTTTGAAATAACCTAAAATCATGGCGCAATTGTAGGAAAGAAGATAATATAGTTTTTGTAAGCAACAAGAACGCAATAAATATTAAAGCTTGTCTTTACCTTAATCAAAAGAAAGGGAATCTCACAACTATAAGGTTATGAGAAAATGTTTGCTGAGTACTTAGTTGTTTTTGGTTTTTATGTTCGTTTTTTTTTGCTTATTTGTTTTAAATTGCTTTTGAGTTTGCAGTTTAATTCAACGCTTAGTCCTATGAAAATAAACTGGCATATACTTCAGCTCAGTGTTGGTAAGGCTTCCATTTGCCTGTTTGCCTTTCGGTGTATGAGAAAATTTGTTTACTAGTATTTTGTATATTATAATAAACTCTAGGATTTTTGTCAAAAGCACAATGCTGTGCCAACCGTGATCTAACGAATGATCAGGTGTGTATTAGCCAGTGCAGTAGCTGACAGGGCCGCCAGATGTCCGTTTGTCATAGGTGTTTTAGCTATTCCGCTTTCAGATATTACGTTAAAATAGTTCATTCATATTGAAAATGCTTCGATTATCTGGTGCACTACATGACCCGTGTTAAGAGTAACTTTGTTTGCGCTAAAATATATTACTACTGCAATGTCTATCTTTTATTATACAAAATTTAAATAATATGTGATTAAAGGAATATACCCAATTTTTACTGAAAGTAACATATTTTGACCAATATTACAGGGCAAATGATAAAACATCTATGTCATAAGATGTTGTTTTGAAACTTTTACACAAACAATTTGGGAAAGAGAGCACTTCATAAATCGATTTACCTGTAAACAGTTTACAACCTCTGCCACTTTCAATAGTTATTTCTAATTTGTTATTCTTGATAGCGTGTTGTGGTTCTTTTCTAGACCGATATTAAGTAACCCAAGATCGTGTCACGATTTGCGATAAGATGGTTATTGTGAACAAGGTCAATAAAATTATCGACACAATTCTAAGAAACAAGATAAGGGCAAAGACATATAGTATTCTTCAAGCTACCACTTTAAATGCGTTAGACTTTTGCCACCCTGGTGGTGTAAACGCGTTGGGCTCTTAACTTACCATTATGGGACGTTTTGTACTATATTGGTTAAAACATGATACTTTTCCAAACATTATTGTGTAAATACACGGAATTCAAATTGCTGTAAATATTTATCAACGTGATCGTATTTTAAGAAGTTTTAAGCACCGGTATAAACAACATATTTTTTTCTTATATGCTTACATATATTTTTTGTGATAAGCCTAAGAAACTATACTTGATAGCCAGTCAAATACATGTCATCAGGATTTCTCATGTTTTAAACTCACATTTGAGATTGTCTTAACCATTTGCCTTATGATTGCAGCGTCCATGTACTGCATTTATTGATATATTTAACTGTCTGTCATTTAGATCCGTGAAAGAAGCACTAATGCTTTTAGATTATATATTCTTAAAATTTTGAATATTGAATTATAGTGCAACAATGACGTATTAGGCTGTTTCTATATATATTCAATATCAAACAAAAATCTGTACACCTAGATTTCAATCTGTAAAGATCCCTATAAAAACAACAACAAAAAAGAAACACGATTTGTGTTTTTGTGTACCATATCATTATGGTGGCAAAAAGGTGACATGTGTGTGTTTTTATTTATTTCGTGCGCACGAGATAGTAAATCATGCGAACGACTTTATCATCTCATGCGCACGGCATAGTATCACGTGTGCTAGAAATAAATAAAACATACACATGTTAACTTTATTTAATATTTGTTTTATTTATAAATAAAATTGGGCAAAAATAAATGGTGTGAAACCGATTAAAATTTTTACTATAGCCATCGCATCCATTTCACTACGATGCATATGGTCTCATTTTTTCCCTTTTCAATTTGGTAGACATTTACGCCTGAGAGAACAAATTTAGGCCTAATTTTCTTCTAACATAAATAGATCTAAATCGTATAGAAATATGTCAAGAGAGCGATAGGAAAACACTTATCTTAATTTTGCCAGGCTTAAAGCAATAACAATTTTCGAAATTGGAAAAAAGTCATTCCCCTGCTAAAAAGATATATGGCCTCTGTCGTAAACATTGAGAACATGTTTGTCCGAATTGCATGCCATTATTTTCATATCAAAATATATGTTACTGTATTACATTACGTTTACTTTGAAAATACACAATGTACATTTTATAGACTGAGGTAAACATGTTAACTAATGGCTCACGATAGTAGATAGCAAGAACGAAAAAGAGATGTGTATTATATTATACCAATTTTCTTGTTACTACCCATGAAACTGTGTATTACCTTGTTTTTGTTACAAACGAGCCGTTGGATGTAAAAAGGTTTCCTTTCAGACTCAGTAAAACCGCTTGCTTGTTAGAACCAACGAAGAATGAATCAACAAAGGTAATTCAATACAATATAGACTATCCTAAGCATAAACTTTATAGGACCATCCGTCACAGACTTAACACAAATAATTTATTTTAAGTTGCATTTAAAGCTGTTATACTAGGATACAACCTTTTCATCCTATAACAATACCTTAACAATTGGTTAATGATATCAGTCTTTTATAATGACACTATTGCCTATTTGTAGTGTCTTAGCATATAGTTAAAAAGGTATGAAAATAAGCATTGCACTTTTCAAACAAACAGATGACGGTTCTATCATATAGTTCTAAGAGATAGTTAAAGTTACTTTTTGTTTTGCCAACAACCATATAGATAGCAAACATGAAAAGAACTTCTGACGGTTGATAGATCGGTAACTTAAATGGCAATATTAAGAAATTTGTTTGAGCTCTAAATGACATTTATATATTAGACCAAACATTAAGTTTAAGCTAAGAAAATCAAGCTTACGTGACAGTAGATTACCTGTCATGACATAAATACTACAAATCGATATATTTGTAAACATTACTTGACCTCTGGCATTCTAAATCAACGAGACTTAATAAAGAAACTTAATAGTATGGTTTGATGTCTTTCTGGGTCGATTATGAATTACCCGATATCATGACGTGATACCAAATAAGGTAATAAAAATAAATTTTATATGATGCAGATAAGTAGATTTAATATGTGATCGATGCAAAGCCTACATCTTTATAACACGAACTTTATAAAATATAATAAACCATCAACTTAACGTCTTCCTAGAAAAGGCAGGTGTCGAGTTGGAGAAATCACTTGCTCTTCCTCGATTGCTATGGATTTGAGTCCTTCCAAGACAAAAACGTTGACTTCTTTTATGTGCAAATGCTATCCAACTAACTTACGGAAGGTCGCTGGTTGCACTGCTTTGCCTGCTCATATCAAATTAATTGTCTGAAGGACACAAGAGTTCTTCCTCTTCAAGTTAAGACCTTTTAGCACCAGAGAGACCTAGAATGAAATATATTAAATAAAATATTAAATATAAAGGTCTCTTAAGGCAATATATTTGAATAACCAGTCGACTGCATTTATTTTATTTCCTTGAAAATGTACTACTTCATATTTGGAATGTATAGCCTTTTTTATGTTTTAGTTTCAGATCAGTTAATTTTTTAAAAACAAATAACAATATACCTAAAAACTAAAGTTCACGTTGCACAACACACGTACAGAGCATGAAAGATAATAATTTATCTACATACATTTCTCATGATAGCGTATTCAATAAATGGCGCTATTTGTGTTGTTTATTTATTCAAATGAAAACATTAATTGGTAGTCTATCATTCTCAGAATAAACATTCTGGCGTCCTATTACGGTTAATATCTCCTAATAAAAACAATGAATTGTCAAAGCAATTTGTCAAACCAAAACCTCCTTATAGATTGGAGTTCAAGCAAAGTACAAACGTAAATGGTAGACAATTAGACATTAAGACTATCAAAGAACAATTCATGATATGGAAATGGTCAGTGTTCGATTAGATTTATTGTTTTACATTCACTTAATTTGATGGGATGAAATATTGTTTCTAGCATTTTATTGGAATGAAATTGTTTCCATTCATTGTTAAGAGTCCTTAATAGGCTATGGTTAATAATAAGTAATAGAAAGAGCACCGAAACACGAGGCTATCTGATTTGTACGAGGGGGCGTAGCCCCCGAGTATAAATCAGATTGCCGAGTGTTTTGGTGTTCTTTCTCTTTTGTATCATAGTCAAACATAAAAGCACGTTCCCTGTTGTCACAATTTGAAACCCCGGCAAAAATGAACAATGAACGAACATCTGAATATGACATTTCTGTCGATTTCCCTTTCTCTGCCGTCACAATATGTAAACCCCAGCAAAAATGAGCCAATCAATGGGCATGCTCTGGAGTGCGGGTAACTAATACCCGCACTCCAGTTAACGCACTGTGCATGTATATGTATACGATTTAACCCTGACACATTTTCAACAGAAAGGTCTCCAAACTATGATACAAGTGATATATTACGTAAAGGTATTTAGAAAATAATTCAAACGACGATAAACATATTTACAAAGATTTTAAATTTTTTGCAATAGGAACATGAACTATGGGTTTTAAGAAAAATTTTGAAAGACACATACGGTCAAATAAACTTTGTCAGTTCACGTAAAATATTTTAATAACAATCAGTTATGTTTCAAAAATCAAAATAAATAAATGATTAGATTGAAGCTATGTCCGTTGAAGTTTACGGAAAAAAAAACAATAACAAATGAATAAAGCATATGATTTTCTTTTAAAATATTGAGACTCTTTTAGTCGTTTTTATTTCTGTAAATATTCACCGTATTTCACTACGATAACATAATGGCTTTAGAATGAACTTAGCAAGCAACTTATAACATTACAGAAATAGCAGTCGAAGAAATTGGTCACGAACTTTGTAAGATATTTGATAACAGCAATTCTCCGGACTTAATACCAACGTAACATAGCATGTCTGAAACCTGGTATTAAGATATGATAGGACGGTTTTCCTCCTAAAAGTAATACATGAATGTTTTTGTGATGTTAGAAAAAAAGCTACAAATAAACACATGTACTAGGTGATGCTTTTGGAATTTTATCGTTCTAGTAAAAAGACCACATTTTAGGCATTGTATAAAGTAAACAATGAAGAATTGTTATTTTGGTATTATTTTTTAAAGTGCCATTTAATTATATGTTTACCTCTAAAATGATTATAAATCTATTTAACATACCAATAAAACATATTCTTGTCTGCTTTTCTGATACAATGCGTTATAATGAATTGGTCAATGTGCATTTTCTTTTGCAAAAAAACTCCATTCATTTCATTTTTACGAACAATACTTAACAATCGCCAAATCTTTTCCACTGCAATCAAAACAGTTATTGCCTAGACTATATTGCTTAGAATGCTGTAACTATATGCGAATTTATAACATTTTTTCTATCTAATATTTGTCTATAGGACATATTCCTGTCATAACTGTCTTTTACGATGAACAAAATGTCATAATTTAATCCAATTTTCTCGAAGAATTACAGAATTGCATGCAGAATTTTATACACCCGAACAAAAATGAAAGTTACTTCTGTTAGCCTTACAAAAAGCCACATATCTTGCAAATATGTTTTCTTAGAAAAACAACACACGTTTGCATGGAAAAACGGTGTTTCGCAGTTCTTTCTAGAAATATATTTGTCAAATTTCACTTATAATATGCATGTATGCTGTCTGTCATAACTCTTTTGCCCCTTGAATTTAATTATACAGATTTCTTTAGTACTGTAAATAAGTTTTCATTCATAAAACAAATCGTCCTACTGGAAGATTTAAAATGTAAATAAAATTGTATGATTGTAGGATACTCTGTCAAAAGAATGATACAATAAGTTTTTTTTTGTATAGAGACTAACTTTATTGTACATTGAAAATAATTATCAATATTATAAAAGCATTGCATTATATTTACAATTATTTGAGATAGAACACAGTCCAAAACAATTATTTTCTTAATATTTGGTCTCAAAAGTAATGACACAAACTACGTGTATTTCTTTCCGTCCTATAAATTTGCATTGTGTCCGACCTATATAATTACATTGTGTTCGGTATCAATAAACTGGAACCTATGTTTCTACAAATTCTGAGATCAAACACTTTGACCTCATTTAGGAGTTAGATAAAGGTCTCAATTGCTTTTCGGTACAATCAAATGTTTCTTTCATCTATATCGCATCTCTTTTACTACCCAATTAACTTTATTTTGGAAGAAAGCAAAGATTGAACGATAAACTTGGTGTACAGAGTCATAAGTTGAGATTTAAGAAAAGAAATGAAATCAAAATTGGCCGTAATGAGTCTATAAATGATAGCATTCCTGTTCAGACTTCATTGTATACACATAATGTTTAATTTCATTATGTTAAATAATTATATTTTAAAGGTTGGGTGCATTTTTGCATTTATAGTTAATAAATTAGGATATTGGATGCCAGTGGAATGTAAAAGTAACGCTATTCTTTGTAAGGAAATCAGCAAAACAGCAAATAAAATTAAAATGAACATTTTCATGATATTCCCTTTTTATTACTATTCTATTGAATTGTTTTCATTTTAATTATTGAATTGTCAAAAAGATATTCATAATCCTTACAATATATCACTAATGCATTATGCCTTTTTAAATATTTACTCTTTAACAAAATGTTAGAAATATTTTTGTCAACTCCCTATGTTTTTTTATATCATTACATTTTGTAAATCTAATAGGAAACCTGTCATATAAAGGGAAAATAATCCTTCACAAAAAAAAAATTACACCATGATTTTTCTTTATATTGTAAAAGAATTAGTCTGATATTTTATATACATAAACATGTAAAAACAAACAAAATTAACAAAAATAATAATTATTTTCAAAAGTCATACATAAAAGTATAAATGACACTTGTCTAGTTAAATTAATATCTTAATTTAATAACATGTCTAAGAAACAATAAAAACGAACAGAAATAGCAATATGCTTTGTCCTAATATTTGCAAAATTTATTTTAGAGCTATAACTCAAGAAAGAAATCCAAATATCATTAAGTTACATGTGTTACAAATTATATAAGTATCAATAAATCTGAGCTGCTTTGTGTAACACGTCAAACATGTTGCACAAATATATACATATATAACGTTCCTATTACAATACAATCAGTATTAGTTCTATGATTAAATCATTGAGGAAGTGTTAACGTTAAGAAGCTTTCAGAACATACATGTATATAGTATTTGTTATTTGTATTCAGGATCTGTCCATATCATAAAAGTCTGCTTTGGCCTACAAAGATGCTTATCAATATTTTTAAAAAATGATGGCAATAATTATAACAGTTTTCTGGCAGAATTACACTTAGCCAAGGAATGACGAAAGACAAGTTCTTTTAAATGAGTGTTCCGGACCTCAAAAATAAGGGTAATCCCAATTATCTCTCCGTCCAAAACTTGTCGGGGAACCATCCCATACTGACCATACACCACTTTTGCATAAACATATACAGCAGTTATAGATTATCAAGAATTCATGATTTCAATTGCATGGATTATGGTCATATCCTTATTGGCGACCCCATTATTCTGGATAACAACGGATGAAAAATTAGATGGCTGAGTCTCTTTTCAGCTTTATACCTTCATTTGTACATCACATGTTTATTGACATGCCTGTCATTTTGCATTTATATATTTGATCCTATAATTTCTTTGTTTAACCACAGGAGAATAGTTGCACTTATACAATGTTAAACAGTGTAGGTGGATATAAGAGAACAAAACAACAAAGTCAAACTAGTTAATGAATAATTGCTTTATCAATTATTTTTAATATAAACACCCGAGAGTGATGCCATGAAATACAAGTGTTCTTTTTATTCCTGCAAAATAACATTTACTATCGCTAACAAGTCGAATTGGTGTCTGGCTGTTTGCTTAATCAGTTATTGTCCTAATATTTAGCCCCAAGAGTAATGATACAAAATACAAGTATTTTCTCCCGCTCGTTTAGATTACATTAAGGACAGTGAACAAAGGACAGGAATGTTTAGTTCAACGTTTACGGAGAGCCAATAGACTAAGTGTAATTTGACAGTAAATTGAGACAATGGTATTTATTGTTGTACTGTGCATTTAAAGTTTTCTTTTCTCTTAACCGCATCTCTCCAAAAGAATTATTTTCTCACAATCCAATAAATCTGATATTATGGTAGTTCAAATACTTAGCAATGATTAAACTAAAGACTTGATCTACATATGAACACTTTGTACATCATTTAAAGTGCCATAATGCACATCCAAACTTTTAAAAATTGCTAAAAGTAACATTAAGTATAGCCGCAGACGAATTAAGGGACATATTAACATCCAAAAAACCCAAACTCACTAGTATTATAAATAGCACATTTATACTTATCTGAGCAAGAGACTCAATTGGAAATCATGTTGTCTGCAAGATAGTATGCTTATAATGCTCGAATTATTCTAAAATATCTCACGAGGTAACTGCTACTGTTGAATCTTACGATACGATAAATTATAAATGTAAAATATAAATCATATTTAATTTTATATGTAAAAGATTGACAAAGTAGTGCCAATATCGTCAAAAGTCTGTATAAAATATGATCCATCAGAAGCATCAATCACAACAATATCAAATAAAAATTGCATACAGTGAAATTTGAGAAAACCGGACGCTGAGAAAATCGGAACTCTCTAAATACCGGACGAATAATTCAGTCCCAAATTTTCCCTTCTTTAAACTATTGTATTAAACATTGACAATACCGGAATCTGTAAAAACCGAATATCGGACGGTTGAGGGGGGCTACAAAGTCCATTATATAGACAATTACCCTGACAATACCGGACGACGAAGGTGTGAATAACCTTGTTTACTTATCAATTGGTTGTGTCTAATACGCTAACTGAGCGGTAACGGAACAATGATTATCTGATTAGTTAATTATGTCTCTTTTTACAGTTCGATTCATTGTAAGGTATAGATGTTACCGTTTATATCAATGCCAAAATGCACGAGAAATTGATAAGTTAAAATCAGTATGAATGAAAAATAGAATATTATTATACTGCATTGCTTTTTGTATATTCATTTCCCAAAATGACAACGCAACAGAAACGACATTTATCAGCGCTAAGTTCTATTCCATGGCCGAAAAGAAATCGACGAGAGCTGTCTATAAGTGACAAATTTAAATTAGTTAAAGACAGTGAAACTTTGCTGAGACCTACTTTAAAAATCTTTATCTGACAAATATGGTATAAGCAATATTTACAATAGGGGTATTATTATAAACAAACAAAGTAAACTATGTTCGTTAAATCATTATCCATTACCCAAATGTAAACATATGCGGGTGTAATCGGACTTTATCGTTATGAGGTAACTGCTGTTCGTTTAAATCCAAAATTTTATTGTATTATATGCAATAATGGGACAAAAACAATTAAAACATATTGTTTAGTATTTTTATCATTTCTTTATTAAGCAATATACTTACTCATGATCATGAAAATGCAAATATACGTTCAGCATCCTTTGTAAGTTATTGCTCGGTTTATAGGATCCTGAATAGCTGAAGGGGACATTGAGAATACCGGACCGCTGAGAAAACCGGACAAAACCCTCGGTCCGAAAGCCGTCCGGTTTTCTCAACTTTCACTGTACTTGGTTTGATTGAGACAAAACTTATTGTGGTATTTGTGGATGTGTAAGCTGAAACTATTTTTCTGGAAGTTAAACTACATTTTAATAATAACATCGACACTTGACGGATAAACGTGCATTAAAGCACTAGTATTCAAATTCTTTCTGTCTATCGTCGATAACATCAACGTTCACACTTCTGTTTTTGAGTTCTTTAAAGAAAATAATACAAAGATTAGCAAAGAAATGTCTTAATTGGAATCTCCTTTTTCATACACGTGTTGCATATACGTAGATTGAAAGTATTTTTCCCTGAAGGTGAAGGTATTGTCCAATAACAATATCTCTGCAAACAATATCCATTCAATGGAGATATATTTTATTCCGTACACAATTTGTTTATTGTACTGACAATCTGTTATGTACTTATAAGAATATAATAGGAACATGAGTATCGGAACAACGCCATCTGAATTGATTTAAGCTCAAAGAAAATAGTTCTTTTTACTAAATATGTATACATGTTATAATATTAAACAGATGTGCGATTAGAAATTGGTATATTTATGTATTTATAATTTAATATTATACGTTTTAATAAACACTACTAGATCTAGAGTTCAAGCATATGCAATTACATGTACTCTGTTAAATTGACTTAAAAAGAAAGCGAAATATTTGAACCAGGTTAAACACGACCGAGTGTCTAAGTTACAGAGAATGTGCCTCTAAGACATTTTCAATTTCATGTTCTTTATTTTTTTTTTATATTTTGTTCTTTATATTGTAATACTGTGATGCTCAGGCTATTTTATCAATGCTTTATAGTACGAACCATCGCATTGTTTTGATGATTACTTTCTATCTTATATTATTATGATTTTCAGATGCCATTTGTATACATTAATGTTTATTATCTATTCTTAAATGCTGACATACGTTTATTTTCATGTAATCTTGCTTAATATTTGGTCACATTTCTGAATTTGCCACTGGTCGGCCATTTTGAATATCAATGTGATGACGTCACAGGGTACTATAAATACTGCGCGTTAGCATATCGTTGTCATCTTATATCAGGACGTCTGATAGAAAAGTACTCTTATTCGAGTTGATAAATGTAGACGATTTAATGACCGAAAATGGATCAGATATTGGTGAAATTCACTTGTTGTTATTGTTAAACAGTTATAATTACTTTGCCAGTGTAGAGAAAGGTTGTTCCAGAAATGGTTCATACCAAATCTGGTATAATACCCAATCTGGTATAGTACCCAATCTGGTAACTACCAGATCTGGTATCTCATTATATTGTACCAAACCTTGTACTTGTATACTGAATCTGGTCATCTTTATGTATAATAATAATAGACTTTAGGCATCCATGACTATGCATATTTAAATAAATTGATCTATATAACATTTTAATTATTAATAAAAGAGTTTTAAGTTACAAAATGTCTTATGTGTTCATTTTATAATTTGGTACTTGGGTCGTGTAAAACAAACCCTAAGTTAATGTGAGGCTGCAGACTGCCCTGGAAACATAAAGCAGGGGTCTGGGCACCACAATACGCTTTTGATATATCTTGATGGTCACTTGTCTAAAATAGCCAAGTAAGCAATTGAAATCAACTGTTCTCTCTTAGTTCTAGAACATTAAGTTTTTCCGTCAGTTGCCTGTGTTATCAATTTTATTGTTGCTTATAACTAAACGAAATGAAACGGTCATTAAAACCTTAAGACTATGTTATATATTAACATATTCATTGATATTTCCTCGTACATTCCCTGACACAAACTCGACATTTAATACTTTTTTCTGAATCATTAATTGTTTAAATTCATTTTTTTTCTGCAATGTTTGTTGATCAAACAATCACAATATCTTGCCAAGATTCTGTGTGTGATTAAGTTAATTACGGATAAGATACTTGTAAAAAAGTTTTGACAATGTATTTTGCCATGTAGTTATCAGATATCAGCTATTTATTTTATGATGCTTTCTTATATTGACATATATTTAATCACACATCATTTGGCATTTTGATTTTAACGTATTTGCCTAATAAACCTTTACTTTCAATCAAATAAATTTCGATTTCTTAAAATTTATCTCAGACTTTATTATGCTTTGATATAAAACAAAATGTCTTGTAAAAAGGGACATCACCTGAGAGTAGTTGAAAATAACAAAAAGCTGAAGATTGCAACATCGGTTTTAATGTGTCTATTCATGAGAGATAAAAAAGGGAGTCATCTCTCAGGACCATGGCCACTAGCACCAACTTTATTGGTTACAAATCCTCAATACTAAAGAAATTTTAATCAATGACCCTAAAAGATATTAAAGGTTTAAGAATAAATAAATGTACGTGGACACTTGTTACATCTGTCACAAAGTATACAAGGTTAAATAAAAATGCTTACGATATGCAGGGGCGTTAAAGACTACCATACCCAGGTTGTTTTTGTAAGTTCTTTTTGTCAATCAAGGCTTGAATTTCTTGTGCTAAAGAGCTAAATAAATTAGTACAAAGTTTAAGTTAATCATTTTTTTATATTTAATTTTGTTAAGTAAACTTGTTAAACCTAAAAATAAAAAAGGGGTTACATGTATTTGAAAATCATTGAAATCAAATGGATAAAAATGTATAATAACTTAAAAAAACAGATAAATATATAAACTGGTTAGTATACCACATTCGCGGTTTCGACTTATCTAAACTGACAATTACAGAACGGAGAGAGTTTACATCAAAGAATATTCTTTTGGCATGACATTGCTTATTTGTTCGATCATTGTGGCTTCAAGTTAATGCCTGGTAATAAATTTAATTAATGTTCGAAACAATCAAGCAGAAAATGTTATAAGTAGATATATATTGCCGCCCTCAAAGATAAGAAATACATTTAGTTAAGATATTTGGCATTTAGTGGCATTTAGTAACAATTACTGTAATCTGGGTCTTTTTCATCTCATATAAAATTTGATTATAAGCTTTCAGATAATGTGTCTCCAACGGCAATAGATTAATCTTATGATATGATTTAATATGAGTGAGTATAAGTTTATTTGCAATTTTCGATTGCCAATACGTAAGAAATTTATATAATTTTGCATAATGCATTATTGCATAATGCATTAGCCTTAATATTAACACTTACGTTTGACTTAATTTTACAAAAACAATTTCGTTATTGATGACATGTTGACACAAGCTCTGCTTTTAAGGCAAAATTATAATTTAAAACAACATAATTTCAAAAATGCAGAATTACTTCAAAATAAAATACATTTGTACAATTTGGTGCTGTTTAATTTTTTTTATTGAAATGATATTATCATATTTCGGAGTCAAAGAATGAAATGTCTCTTGATAGAAAAATGTATAGTCGTCAGAATATTTGTCATCAGACTAAGTCATAAATGTGTTATTCTTATAGCAACTTTCCTTTGTAAACCTCCTTTCCTAGAAGTCAATTAATATTTTATTACTTTATAACTTGTCTGTCTTATTCTACAGATAATATGACGTTGCGAATTTTTTGCCAAGAAAAAAAAAGACTGTTCTACTCTAAATAATACTTATTATAAATGAAAACAAGTGTAATTAAGGTGAAATTTACTAGTACTTGCTCTACAAATTAACAAAATTTAATAAGTAAGAGGGTTATAAACTTAGGACAATGGTCCCCGAATGAACATGGGCTTTTGAGAAGGAATCAAAAATTAAAAAATATAACTGTAGGAAATAAAATTTTGTCTCTATCTAATATTAACAATATAGATTAAGATTTATGTGACGTTTTCTGTTTTCAGTTGACTTACGACGATGATGAAAAAAGCATATAGGCAATTCTTAAGTAATACAGACAGCCGAGAAAATAATATGCTACACCTCGAGATAAAACGACATGTAATTAAATGTGTTGTAGAATAGTCCCTCGATTCGTTTTGTCTGCAATTTAATTTGTATAGATTAGTATGAAACTATTTAGAGTGATAACGCATTAGATATTTCCATTTTAAAAGGTTTTTAAAGACATTTTCTACAGTTTTATGAAAATTTAATCCTTTCATAGAATTTTCTAAATTTTTTGTATGATAAATAAAATTTAATGGCGAATTCAAAAATAAAAAGAAAAAGATATGTTGACGTGTTGGATTTCTTGTAAAATGGCAGTTTCCATGGTAACCGTATATCTCAAAACTGACAAAATAGCCAAACGGTGTTATAACAAATAGGAAATGTATAAGATAGCTTAATACACACAACAAGCATTGTTTTATGCAAAGATAACCTTGTCTAATGATTCTGTATGAAACAAATGATAATCTGAACATATTTCTTTAAAAAATTAGTATTCCATGTTCCTTAACCGAACAAAAAATGAGAAAAATAATCATGAATACTTTGAATAATTAAAGGTATTGAAAAAATTTCTTTCAAAGGATTTTCTAATTTTTTTGAATGTTGTGTAAAATTTAATGACAAATTCAAAAATAAAAAGAAAACTATATGTTGACGTGTTGGATTTTTTGAAAAATGGCAGTTTCCATGGTAACCGTATATCAAAATTGTCAAAATAGCCAAACTGTGTTATAAGAATGTATAAGACAGGTTATTATACACACAATAAACATAATTTTATACAAAGCTTGCTTAATCTTAGGGGTCTGTATAAAACAAACGATAATTGGAAAATATTTCTTTAAAAAATGAGTTTTTCATGCTTTTTAACTAAACAAAAAATGAGAAAAATAAACATGAATTCTGTAAAAAAATAAAGCTGTCAAGAAATTTCTTTCATAGGATTTACTACATTTTTGATATATCAAGTAAAATTTTATGGTGGATTCAAAAATAGAAATAAAAATATATGTTGACGTGTTAGCATTTTTGTAATCGGGCAGTTACCATGGTTACCGCATATGCCAACTGTCAAAATTACCATGCTTTTTTAAGACATATCAGTGTTATACTAAATGTATTGTCATATATACATCAAAAACATGTTGTAATAAAAATTTATTTTTCTTTTGATGTTATATTAAGTAAATGATAATGAATCTGTTTTTAAAACAGGTTATATAGGGCCATATTATTTTCTCACTCGACTAACATACACGAACAGTAAGCAAGTATTCAGAAATTTACAAAGAAAATAATGGAATTCGGAACATTTCTTAGATATAATTTTTTTTATTTAACACTTCAAAACTATATTATTTTAAACGTTTTTGCCCAGTATCAAGTGGCGACGCACTTTCGTCACTATACCACAAGTGGGTGGGGTAACGCGCGTAGAATCATCATCAATGCTGTCATACTAATGCAGGAAGAAATCCTTTATCTGATGTTGTCTAAACGACCTCAAATTCTTTTGAACCGATCTCCTCCTGAACATTTAGAAATATATATTCTGTATTATTTACTCATTATTTGCTTAAAGCCGAAATTTAAACACTTATCCGAGTACTATTCAACTTGACCTTCCTTTTGACGAGTAATTATCCGTGATTATCTTTCTTGGAAGCGCAAAACGATGCGCACAAAAAAACTACCGATAACGTCTTTAAAGAAAAAAAAATGTTATGAAATATTCGGACAAAATGTATATAATTATACTAGAATGGTATTGTTTCCTTAATGTAACGGTCTATTTTTGTGAGAGAGGCGTTGCTTACCAAGAAGGGCGTCTGATGTCAAGTTTGCTTTTTATTTGTAATTTAATAACTAAACGATACACATCGTTTTAATTTAATGAGACTGAATTAAGTCTTTGTTCTTCTGTACATAATTGTGAAATTAATCGTCTCTCCTGTGTGTAACTTTGTACTGTATTGCTAAACCTAACAAGCTAAACATTTCATTAGGAGTATCCTACAATCAAAGGATATTTGTTATTTTCTTATTCGTTTGATAACACGGAAAAAAAATCATTCGAAAGATTATGCGTGATGGATTGGTAAAAGAATCATAGGACATATTTTACTAGCTTCTTTAAAGATTATTCAAAATACGTGTTAAATTATGTTCTTGAAACGCCTGCAAATATTGCTTAAATTTCAGGTATCGGTAAGTTATACGAACTTTTTACGACCTAAGTATCAACTAATTATCCTATCGACCTTTTGACATTGGGACAATAAAATGCATCTTTTCTATTAGATATAATCAGATCAAACAAAATCAAAGGCTGGCATTTGATATTCTCTTTGAAATGATATTACATAATTAGGGTTATTATACTCGAGATAATTGTTATCACTTACTATACGTATTGGCAAAGGGCTTTGCTTAACAATAATTCACATTTAAATCCTTATGTATTAACGTTGAAAGATAAAAGATAGTTATGAAATGTATCGTAAAAGTGTAGTAACATCAAAGGACTTATGCCATAATAGTAATTCCATAACTAGTGTGCTTTAAACGCTCTTAATCTATAAACACAGTTTATTTCTCTTTCTTCACATAATAATGCCATAACTAGTGTGCTTTAAATGCTCTTAATCTATAAACACAGTTTATTTCTCTTTCTTCACATAATAATGCCATAACTAGTGTGCTTTAAACTCTCTAAATTTTAAACACAGTTTATGTCTGTTTCTTCACATAAAAAATAACCCAATAATAATTCAGTAACGTGTATATCTTCATATTCAGCCTGCGCAATATTTAAGCAACGATTTTCAATGTGTGAAGGTGCCGATAAAGTATGGCCTTGACCTGTCAAATATGTTGCATTTGTTTTACAAAGGAAATGATAAATATAACCGGCGGTAAAGAGTCAAATAAAGATGGGTTTATTTCCTATCAAGCCTCTACGATTCTTACTAAAACGAATAATTACAACATTGCAAGCTATGTTAAATCGATGTTCTTGCTTTCTATTGAAATTATAAACTGCCAGTAATTTTTCACCTTATTTAACAGAAGTCTAAAAATGGCCTCTTCCTAATGGAACTTTTCTTAATTAAATCAAACAATCAAAATTTACCATAGGATTTTTATTATCTGAATTAGCAATTCTGGTGATAATTATTCCCAAAGAGACTAATGCCTCTACACAGGTATTTTAGAAAAACCTCTGATTAAGCACTGACTTCGCAATTTTATTTAGATTTTATCAAATATTAAAAATGCTTATAAAAACTGGTGAAACCATACACAATTAAAATTATTTTGACTGAGGTAAGGAAATCATTGAAAGAGTTACTCAGTTGCCAATACTATACTTAACTGGCGTATAAAAAGTGTTTGCAATTATATAAATTTATTATACACAGTTTGAATCCCGATATTTAGCTGCTTGTACTCGCTGTTATCGGTATTACTTTTAAATAAGGAAAAAAATTACTGTTTCAAAAAACGTATAGCATGTCATTTAGAAATAGAAAACAACAAATAAATCAACGGAGCACTAATAAATATTAGATATAAACCAATTTTCGTAGCACGATATACATGTATATGTCCGTTAGAAATATTGGAAGGAATTACGAGATCTACTTTGACAATGCTTCATACGTGTATGGGCTTAATTCAATAAGTCTAAGCTATGTTTGTAGGCCATGTATGTTTATTTATTATAAAGACATTTCAAAAGTCAATGATCAATACAAAGGTCATGTTACTTATATAACAATTGTTTTCGTTAATATATACAAATAGACTTTATAATCTATAGACACAAACAACTGCATAAAAGTTTATATTATTTTATAAAACAATACTTGTCAAGAGAGTTTAAATATAAATTTATACGCCAAAGATTTTTTTATTCAATCCATTTATAAGGCGTGACCTGGATATATTTCAGAGGGTATAAAATAAGAAATCATATGCTTGTTGACGTCATCATCAAATAATCCCAACTTGACATAAATAATGTATGCCTAGATACCTCCTATGATGTAATATGATGTCTGAAACTTTCTTAATGCTAACACATTTACAAGGCATATTACCACTAATTAAATAAATATGAATAAATGTCAAAAATCTTTCACACGGCGGTAGAAATGTCAATTTCTAGAAATATATTTTCTGTTTAATTAACGAAATTTTCAATATGAAATTATTATAATTTCTGCTTTCGGGTGGTTGAATTAATCAAATACACAAAGGAGAATCTAATTTAGTACATTTGTGATAAAAATGTAACATTTGTGCATCAATTGCTGTAACTTTGATCTTATTTTTTTTATATAATTCTTTTAACATTACCAACTACCATCAACATCAAATGATCGTTATCTTTTTATCTAACTTGAGGTATTGCAGCTACATATTCAATGTGTAATGCTACATATACAATGTTTAATGGAAGTTTTACGATGCAAAAACTCATTTTAGTTTAAAACATTTAAAAGAATATAAAAATACGTATTAAAAAACTTATCCACTATTTAGATTGTGTTCTAAATTATACAAAGTACATTGCAGACAGAATGTTGTTGGTTTTTTTTTTTTTTTGGTTTTTATTGTTGTTGTTTCTTTTAACTCCTGAATGTCCTTATCTTTATTATCTCGTGGTATAGAATATCTTATTTTCCCGGCCGTCTGTAATTTTTTGGATTGCCTGTATACTTTTCCAATATCGTCGTAAGTCAACTGGACATAGAAAACGTCAAATAAATCTCTAGGAACTATTGTCAAATATAAGGTATAGACCAATGTTTTGTTCACGAAAGGAAAACTCTTTCTTTTCAGAGACTGTTGCTTAAAGTCGGATATCGTTCATTTGTATAGCAAGTTCACGTAGATAACACTTGTTTTTTGGTGTTTTTTTATTACTTCGCAATTATTTGAATGATAAATTTCAAATATTTACCGATTTGGTATCGGAGCTATGTGTTATTGTCTTATTGTCTGCAAAATAGAAATGCAACCTAATTACATGGCATAAATCATCATCTATGTAAAGAGCCTGCAAAAGAGATTTACTTTATTATAGAAAAAAAATCAGGTATTTATGACTCATGACCAAGATTCAGATAATATTATTATGAAGCATCATTTCAAATTTGTTTCTACGTTATCTTTTTACTAAAATTATTCTATCTAGAAGTAAATATCAGTATGTTATCTTAGTTAATATAAAAGATTTATAATTTCTAAGAGAAATATCCTGATTTACCTTTTCTTTAAAAACAATTCACGTCATGTTTTATTTAGATGATTTTCCTTTTCTCTTAGATTCAAAAATGTATTAAAGCTATCAAAATATGAAACACAAATTTTATTCTGAGACTCTATGTTATTGTCATTTTCAATGAACTATAAACACCTTCAAAATGTACAAATGCATTATTGTTACGTTATAGAAATTCTGTATCTTTGCATTTATGTTGTTTCAATCATGATAATATTGTCCTAAAACAGGGCTGGTGCCAACATTTCACTTATTACAAATTTGTTCTATCATAGGTATTACGAACATGATCAATTGTACAATATTATAAAAATCATTGACGAATGAGCAATTAAGAATATATTTTGATTATTAAATAACTTCAAACAAAATTATACTCGATAAAATCAGATCGTATCTATTGCCATTTGGAGACAGATTATCTGGTAGCGTATAATCAAATTTTCGTTGAGATTAAAAAGATAACCGTTATTGTTACTTAATGTCAAATAACTCAAACAGTTATGTATATATTTTTTCTTTGTTGGCGGCAATATATATCTACTTATCAACCTTGTTTTGATCATTAGTCAAATTTGATATCAGACATTTGTTGAAGCGGCTTTGATTGAACTGATAAACAATGAAATGTCAATATTATTTTAGATATAGTTCTCCCAAATCTGTAATCGTCAGTTCAGATAGAGTAAAACTGTCCATGTTGTAGGCTCAACATTTTACTTATTTAATAAGTTTAAATGTAATGAGCTCAGTTCAATGTCCGTTAAACCCTTTATTAGTTTTTGGGCTCACAAGTTAACATAGTTAAATAATTGCGATCAACATTTTATTTGACTTAAACCGAATCGTTGAGCGCTTTAACACAAAAAAGTCAAGACTTATTGAAGGAAAAGAACAACGCTTCAGGTATTTACAAAAAAAAACAACAACAACAAAAAAACCAAAAAAAAACCCACAACAACAAAGAAAAGAACATGCGGCAGGGTCAGCTCCACCTTTTGTTCTTGTTTGTATTTCCGCTAAAATTGTGATGCATGCTTTAGAGGTCTAGTCGATTTCTTTTTGCAACCAAAATGTGAAAAAAGTAGTTTTAAGTTTCTTGTGTTCAAAATGTGAACACAGGCCATTTGTCTTCTGTTATTTGAAGCATGTTTTAATTCGATATTTTCAATCGACCCAGCATAACCATATTGATATGTACCAAAAGCTGTATGCTAATGTAAATGGCATATAAAACAGAACGCTAGGTTTCTCTTTGAAGATAGAATGGTAAGTGAGACAAGCTAACATAATTTGATAGCTGTATTGTAGATGATATGAAATACATGACATTGTTTAATTTTGTTCTTGGAACGCCTGCAAATATTGCTAAAATGTTTCGAGCATTGGTAAGTTATTCGAACAAACATTTTACGATCTACTTATCAACTGAATATTATATCGACCTTTTGACACTGGATAAATAACTGCATCTATCGTATTAGATATAATCAGATCAAACAAAATCAAATGCTGGAATTTGATATTTGTTTGAAATGATATCACATTGATATCAGATAATTAGGGTTATTTTACTCGAGATACTTGTTATCATCTACTTTATGTATTGGCAAACGGCTTTGCTTAACAATAATTCACATTTCAAACCTTGCTTTTAACGTTTTAAGATTAAAGATAGGTATGGAAATATATCGTAATATTGTAGTAACCTCAAAGGAGTTATGTCATAATAGTTCAACCAATTACTGTTTTCGTTAATGCTTTAAATGTATAAAGACAGTTTACAGAATATCACATAACCCAATCCTAATTTATCAACATTTATATCTTCTTTGTTTAGCTTGAGCAAGCTTTTAGTAACAGAATTTGTCAATGTGTCAAGGTACCGGTAATATGCTGCATTTGTTTTACAAAGCAAAGAGTGTACAACAAGTGGTAAATCGTCAAATAAAGATTGGTTTATGTCCTATCAACCCTCAATGCATTCTTATAAAAATGAAGAATTACAAAAAATTCAGGTAAGATTGAAATGTAATCTTTCATTGTAGGTTTAACTTATTTATTTTGAAATGTTAATTCGATTTCAATGCTTTCTATTGAAAGTATAAACTACCAGTGAGCTTTCACAGATATTTATAAATGACCACTTTATATCAAACAATCTAAATTTACTAAAGATTTTAATTTCCCGAATTAGCAATCTGGCGGTCAGTCTTCCCATAATCAAAAGGCTACGGTCTGTTCCAATGAAAATGAGAAAAACTACCGACTAATCATCGACTGTGAAATTATATTTAGATCTTATGAAATATCTAAAATGCCTATAATAACTAGTGAAGCCATTTACAATTAAAAAGTATTTAGACTAAATCTTTGGAGAAAACATGGAAAGCGTTACCCAGTTATCAATACTTTGTCCGCTGCAGAAATTTCAATGGAATATAAGAAGTATTTTCCTTTATACAAATTAATTATACACAATTTGAATCCCGACATTTAGCTGCTTGTACTAGAAGTTGTCGGTATTACTTAAGAAATTTATTTTCTGTTTTTCAATACGCATTGCAGGTCAACTAGAAATAGAAAACGTCAAATAAATCACAGGAGCACTAATACATGTTAGATATAACCAATTTACGTAGCACGATATATATGTCAGTAAGATTTACTGGAACATATTACTACTTTGACAATGCTACATACGTAGGGTTGTCCCAAAATATCGTAGACAAAGTCTGTTACTCAATCAATTATAATACAATAGAGTCCTCCAGCTAGGGAAAAGTCAATACACCTTTTTGTGTCTATGCGAAATAAAATCAAAATACCTCCAAAATTGACCAAATTATCAAAATTTAAAGAATGCTACCTATACATACCCGGCGCACGCCGTTCTAAACGTCATGACGTTATAAGATTTTTTTAAAATGTTTTTCAAAGTATTCACCGTGTTTCGCGATGCGATGCACTGTCAGTGTGAGGCGACCCATTTATCATAAACGTTTTCAAATCAGTCCTGCTTCAATGTACTCAACACACGCAGAGTTGAGTTTCCTGGCGGAGTTCGCTTAAGTTTTCGAACCTGTGACCTCATAATTGTGATTTCAAATAAGGAAACATTGCAAAGTCTTAGGGCGTACGGAAGTCTCTGAAAGCCTATCACATCAAATTCAATATGTGTCTCCTGAGATCTATGTCAAGGTGCATTATCTTGATAAAATATAATGTTCTCCATGTTGTTAATTAACGCTGGACGCTTGTTCAACTTAACACAGTATTCAATGACATTGCGTGGCGCCGCATTTTCATCCGACGTCGCCATTTTGGGCATTTTCAAAATAACACTGCTGTTACGTATTATGCTACAGACTTTTTTCAAATTAACGTTACATAAACGGCTGTTGGTGATATGACGTAAAAATGAATGACGTAATTCCACATGAATGTATTTCCCATAATTATTATTATGCTAGAAGTTAAAGGCATTATTTAAAGAAGCATGATCTCAACACTGACCAATATTTTGTTGCGCTCCGGGTATGTTGTACTGTTAAATATAAAACCCTGATAAAAAGCGTTACCTAATATATTGGCTATTGTCTTTAAGTAGGTAAATTAACAAATGACCAAGGAAGATATCTGGTAAATTTTAGTAAGTTATGACGTCAGGTTGAAGAGAAAATAATGTAGTCTACGACATTTTGGGACAACCCTCGTAGACATTTTGTATAATATTGTTTTTGTCATGTTTGTAGGGCTTTACGTATGCTTTGTTATTATAAAGACATTTAGATTGTCAATGATCGTTACAAAGGTCATTTAGGCAACAAATACCAGTAAGCAATACAATTTTACTTCTATTTCAATTGTTTTCGTTAATATACATGTATATATTAACATACATATTATTATCTATAGAAACAACATCCGCTGCATGAAATTTAATGATATTCAATAACGAAACATTTTTCAAAAGAGATCAAATATTAATATAAACGCCAAAGAATTATTTTATTTAATGATTATATGACACGTGACCTGGATTTATTTTAGGTGTCGAATGAAAATTCATGTACGTTAAGGCGTATTTATTAAATGATAATACTTTTTTATTGGTCACGTTAGTTTTGATGCCTCATGAGATGTCTGGAACCTTTCTAATGTCTGGAACCTTTCTAATGCTAACACATTTACAAGACATATGAACACAGTAGCAAAAATAAACTAATTAGATAACTATGAATAAATGTCAAGACTCTTTCACATGGGTTCAGTTAGGTCGATTTCCAGAAATATATATTTTTGTGTGAAAAAAAACTATCAAACTATTATCTTTTCCACTGTCTGATGATTATATGATTTTATAAAATACTGAAGGAAATTCTATTTGCAAACAATTATAGATTTATAGATGGAATGCTCACATTTTCTTCAGTAATTGTTGAAACTTCGATATTAAAACAATTAATTTATTCTATTAACATTACCAAATATCCAAACAAATATTTATTATCAATATCTTTTAGTTTTACTTGAGGATTTGCTGTTACATATGCAATATTTGATACTTGTTTAACGATGAAAAAACTAATTTGAGTTTAAAAGTATTTTTGAGTACATGAAAATACGTATAAAAAAGTTATCCACTCTAGATTGTGTTCTAAATTATACTATTTACATTGCCGACAGAATGAAACGATGAACATCTCAGCAAAAACAATATTTATTGATTTTGAAATTCCTTAATGTCCTTATCTTTCTTATCCTTTAATAAAGCATATCTTATTTTCTCGGCTGTCTGTATTACATTAGAATTGCCTATATGCTTTTCATTATCGTCGTAAGTCAACTGGAAGTAGGAAACGTCAAATAAATCTCTAAGGAACATTTTCAAATATAAGGTATGTTGTAACTCGAGAAAATTGTGTCCACACTTTTATTTACTGTTTCTATGAAACAATTTCCGACAGTAACTTTGTTGATTTCAAATTCTGGAACAATGTTTATATAGAATACCAATCTGTTTATTTCAGAAAATGTTTCCTTTAAATGCCATTGCCCATAGTCGGAAAGCCTCTTATTGAATAGATATTGTTCATTTGTAATTTCACATAAATTGCGATTGCTTTTATTAATTCGTATTCATTTGAATTATCAGGTTTATATCTGAGCAATGATTTCGCAGCGTTTGATTGTCTGCAAATTAGAGTGACAATAAAGGCACTTTATAAAGAAATAAGATGTTATAAATCAACTTCTAGGAATGGAGCCTGCACAGGAGATTACTATATTATAGAAATTTATGTATTTATGACTCATGACCAAGATTCAGACGACGATGACTTATTTTATGAAGCGGCACTTCATGGTTGTTTCTACGTTACTAACTTGCTGTAAAATATTTTTCTGTGTTAAAATGAAGTTTGATATTTTCTAAGATGTCCTGATTTAAAGTTTCTTTAAAAACATTCACATCATGTCTTACTATGTTGATTCTTCTCTTTTTTCTATTTCTTTTCTCTTTACCTTTTTTATTCGAAAAGATATTAAACCTATCAAAATATGAATGAAACATCCGTTTCTTTCTGAGACGTTATTGTCATAAAATATTAACACCACCAAAAAGTGCAAATTCATATTATGTTATCATGGAAGTGTCTGCATTTTTGAATTTATGTCGTTTTTAATATTGTCTTAAAAAAGAGCTGGTGTCAACATTTCACCTATTACAAATTTGTTCTATCCTTAGTATTAAGGACATGATAATATGTGCAAAATTATATAAATCTCTGATGTATGATCAATTAAGAAAATCATTCGATTAAATAACTTCAAACATAATTATACTCGATAAAATCGTATCATATCTATGCCGTTTGGAGACATATTATCTGGTAGCGTATAATCAAATTTTCTTTGAGATAAAAAAAATAACCGTAATTTTTATCTAATGTCAAATAACTCAACCATTTATGTTTTTTCTTTGTAGGCGGCAATATATATCTACTTTTAACCTTTTCAACTTGATTGTTTCGATCATTAATTGAATTTATGATCAGGCATTTGCTTGAAGCGACAAGGATTGAACAAATAAACAATAAAGTGCCAATATTATTTTAGATGTAGTTCTCCCAAATCTGTAATTGTCAGTTCAGATAGAGTTAAACTGTTCATGTTGTGGGCTCAGCATTTTACTTATTTAATAAGTTTAAAAGTAATGAGCTTATTTCAATGTACATTTAACCCTTTATTTGTTTTTAGGCTCACAAAGTAACAAAGTTTGATAATTGCAATCAATATTTTATTTGACCTAAAACTTTAGCCGAATCATTAAGCGCTTAAACCCATAGACATCCAGGCCTCATTGAAGGTAAAGAACAATTGATACAAAACTCCAGGTATTAATTAAAAAGCATAAAAAACATGTGGCATGGCCGCTGAGCCTGCCTTTATATTTTGTTCTGGTTTGTTTTTCCAATTACAAGACATGTTGATACAGAAAATATATTTTTGAAACCATATTTTGGTTTTATTTAGTAAATTAACTTAGCATTATTAGTTAAAACTTAACTGTGATCTAACAGAAACCGTTCTTATGTAAGACTATTTCATGTGAGAAAAAAAAACTAAAGCTAATATGAAACCATTTGAGATCAAGTTAGCAAAATGTAAAATATAAATAGAAAATCACTTTTAATATAAAAAGGCCGTGATTAACCTAGTTAGAATAATTTGCATTCTGTCTGAGTCAGTATTGTATTATTATAAATGCTTGAACTATCGTATTGTTTGTTTTAGCTTACAACAACTTTAATACATAATTAGATCTACTTTTTGTCGCTTTATTTATTTAATATGATTACATACATTTTACTTTCACGAATATATATTTAGTAAGAAAAATATTCTGTTGAGGTAAAGAGTATAAGGGTAACGGAATCTTGATATTTATGTTCAGCTCGTTTTCTAACGAGTTAGAAAAAGTACTCAACATATGGTCAGTACAATAAAATATATTGTGTATGAAATAAAATCTGTATCCATTGAGTGGGTATTGTTTGCAGAGTGATTGTTATTCGTTGGGCAATATATTCACGTTCAAGAAAACACTGTCATTCTATATGCAACGCGTGAATTATACTTGAGGTTTCAATTTTGATAATCTTGGCATGAAGAAATAAAAAAAAAATGGGAAAAACAAGTGAGAAATTAAAATAGCTGTTATCAAAGATAATCCGTGGAAAACCAAAAAAAAAAGTCTATTAAAGATATTTGTTTAAACTTGTCATTCGTTTTTCGATAAACAAAAAAAAACTATAAACGATATACATGTACACTTGGAAACGCTTGGGAGACGCTTTTATCAAACGCACGTTGCACGATGTACGCACGCACTTAAACGCACGAACGAAAAACGCTTTTTAGACAACCGACACGTTCATCGTACTATAAGACCATTGTCTCAGTTTACTGTCCTGTCCTGATCTCGGTAATTGTTATAAACATATCTGTGTTTTGTTCATTGTCCTTAATATAACAACAACGGACGGGTGAAAATACTTATATTTCGTAGCACCTCTTTTGGGACTAAGTTATTAAGACAATAATTGATTACTAAATATTCAGACACCAGTTCGGCTTGTTAGCAATACTAAATGTAATAATACAGGAAGGGCGACAATACTTGTATTTCGTGGCATTACTCTTGAGGCTGAATACTATGAAAATAATTGATAAAACAATTACTAATACACTTGTTTGACGTTATAATCTAATATTTACATAAAGAGTATAACATTTTATGAGTGCAAATATTCCCTTCTGCGGATGAGTATTGAAATGTAAAGAACAACTGTATAATGTAAAATGACAGACAAGTCTATGTGCACGAGTATTATAATTATTTAAAAATATATAGTAATAAATGAAATGTAAAAGCTGCAAAAGGTTAATTACTGATGGTGTAATAACACAACATTCCAAACGTGTGTTTCTTAACACTTATTTTCATGACGCTGCCTTTAAATGTCTCTTTTCATGGCAGAGATTGATTTTGCATGCAAAACTGTAATAATACAACACAATCCTTTCAAATAAGGTATACCTATTAGTCGAAATAGACTGTTAGGGTAAGAAAAGATCCTGCAGACAAATGAAAATAGAATATTATCTGAAGTCCAATAACGTTAACACTACAACTGCGATTTTGTCATGAGAACTGTAACTGTTATGATCATAACTAAACCCGTTCACTGTTCAAATACTGTTTGTTAAGTAGCAATCATTTGCAATGTTTGACAAATTGTGTTAAATTGTTTTAATTTATTGTCACTAATTATATTGATACGTACGTTACTTTTAATGCGTTTGTTGTGTAACCACTTTTTATTGTCTAAAATGCAAAGATAATCGTCCAAAGGTGCAAGTACACTACTAGTATTTATATAAACTATATATTTGAATGTACTACATCATAAAATTTAATAGTATTTTATTGGAGCCTTTCCTTGCGTTATCAGCAACCATATAAGAAGCAAAACTACTATTCACAACAATTTATAATAAAAAACTTTGAATCATACGTGTATTATTTGATGTGAATATGTCATTCAAAAGTCCTCAAATAAATCTCTATAATTAGTACATTATTGAAAATCAGCAATATAAATATATGGTTATACATTTAAGTATCATTTCGATTTCAAAAACATTAATAGATCTCAAAAATATAACTCTTTTGATCAAGTTTATCGACCTGTCTTTGCTTGCCCTCAAAAGAAGGTTTATAGGATGATATAGAAGAGATGTGATAAAGATGATAAAAAACATTTATTGTATTAGGGATTAAAAAACGTTTATCTAACGTAATGAAGTGATCAATCTCTCAGTATAAAAACACATGCACCGTACTCAATGTAATTTTATGATATGGACACAATATTATTTTGAAGGATGGATGAAAATGTTTTTGTCGTTACTCTCGGGGCTTCATTTTACGAAAATAATTGGTTAAATATGCATTAAGGAACTATGGCGACGCTTTTATTTAATATCCACCCGCACAGATTTTGTTTATGAGTTAAAATAATCCCTGCTGTGGCTAGTTCGTTTTGATATTCAATTATTAAAAAATAAAAAAAACAACATCAAAAGAACCCAAAAGTAATCGGTGAAAATATATAGAGGATATTGAATGAGAGTTGATTTTTTTCAATACAGAATTTATTGAAAGAATTGAATAAAAATATATTATGCGAGCCTCTGACTGGGCTTAGTATCGTTCGAAAAATAATGTTATGAATCTACACTAATATAATATTATTCTGTTTATCACATATCAAAATTAAAGACTGTTTAAAGTGAAAAAGAATCATTTTTCATTGATGCATCTATATCATTAAGAGTGTCTTAAGGCTATGTTTGTATAACGCATATGACGTCACGTCAAAATATATGCACGGCCGTGCAATACCATTTATACGGATGTATACATAATATATATAGTCACGATGTCATAATATTGCATGCTTATTTTAAACTTAAAACACTATAATGACACACGCATAATTATCTCTTTACAGGTATTCACAGTGGTCTTATTATGTTTTGTTAAGTTTTACATACCCTTTACTTCTTCCTGGAGAATGATATGCAAAATTAATGAAAAGTAAGTAAAACTTATATTTTGTACTTGACAAAGTTGTACAGTAAAGGAACATTGCTGTTTTTATAAAGCTTTCGTTTCATTTTTTATCATTCATTTTTTTAATTCATTTTTTCAACATGCAATACTGTATTTACTCAACATTATCGTCTTAAATATGACATCTTTATTAATCGAAATAAAAAAGACTATTACATGATCTAAATATAGCTGCAATCTCATTGGAATAATAAACTATATTGAAAGTCACGTTCTCTAATACAGGACCAGTAAAGTTGGTCTTTTCTTTAAAAAATGTGCCATTTTTTTAACGACAGTATATATTCATATAGTGACGACCTATTTGTGTAGAGTTTTAAACATGACATATACACTTTGTGTGAAGTCAAAACATGTTTATTTCATATTTACAAAGAGACTGTGCAGCAATTATCAATATTTTCTGATATCAAATTTGAGCATTGTATATATTTAAATTACTTTATTAATGATAAACAGGTCCGTAAAATTATCAAACGGCATTTAAAAGAATAATAAGATGTTTATTAAATAAAAATGACAAAGAAATAATAAGAAATCCTTAACTGAAAATGACAATTCTTAATGAAATGTTCAACATTCATTTTACATTTTTTCATGCAAACTATGTAATTGTAATATGAACAGATTGTTAGCATAAAACACTACTAAGTCTGAAGGGACCGCATTTGTTTTACATGCCCGACCTTTAAGAGACAAAATCATTTAATCATATCTTAATATAATGTTTCAGACAAATGTGTAAATGCAGGCTATGTTATGTTTGAATTTAATCCACAGGATTCCTGTATATGGCTGCTATCAGATATCTCACAAAGGTTGTGACCTTTGACTTCTATTTCTTGGTATTTTCTTGTTACAAATTTCTCGAGACCGAGTTAAGCTATTTCTGTCATGTTTTTACTTTCAATTTCTTAAAGCAAAGTTCATGCTTAAGCCATGCACCTTTATTTTTGTATTACTTTTTGTGTGTTACTCTAGATTTACAGCTATTTTTAACATCTGTAATATAACATAAATTTCTCGAGGCCAAGTTCAGCTATTTCTGCCATGTTTTATTATTATTTATCAATGTCTTGAAGCAAAGTTCATGCTTAGGTCATGCTCTTTTATTTTTGTATTGGAATACTCTTTATATATTTCAATCTGTATAACATTGGACGATTTTTAACATTTTAAAATGAAAGAATTAATATGTGATGTTTAAAAAAAAGTTCTTTGTTCATTCTTTTTAACATAAAAACGTTCGTTTGACAAGATTTTCGTTTAAAAAGGTAATTGATTAGAAAGGATTTTTTATAATTTATATAAGAGTCAATTTGACTGATTGGGTCTTTTGATTTGTGTATTTTTCTTACTGTACCTGTACCTTTTACCTTTATTGTTCTATTTATGGTTAAGGTGTATGAAAAATACTTTTAGGAATAGTGAGCAAAATTGAGTAAGAAAATAAACAAAATTGATGTAAACAATGAATTCAAATAACCTTTTCCAATTAAAATGCTTGAAACAATATTGCTATGATTATGAAACGATAATTAAGTATAAATTAAGATGTCCATGAACAGTATTTATTTCAAGTAACATAATGAATTGCTTTATATTTTTTCGTCTTATTGCCTCCTATCAATATATTCAATTTGCTTGAAGTCCAATCCGTAAAAGAGCTTTCGTTTTGACAAATTGCTTTGACAATTCATTGTTTCATTAGAGGTACTTGAACGCTCACAGGCAGTATGATTGTTTATTCTGAGAATGATAGACTACCGAGTAATATTTCTACTTCAATAATCAGCACAAATAGCACAATAATTAGCACAAATAGCACCTTTTGATTAGTTTTATCATGAAAACGTGTTTGGCAATGATGAACATGACCCGAAAAGTACAAATAGAACGACTTCTTGTCAAGAAACTAATATAAGATAATTGCTTACTCTGAAAATCATAAATTCTGACTAGAGCATGCTTAAATCTGTGTTTGAATGAAACGTTATCATAATGTTTTAATTTTACCGACATGGTAAACTTGTCGGATACTAAGCAAGGTCGAAACCAGAATCTTATGCATATTTAAATAAATTTGATACATCACAAGTTTAGAGAGAGATTTTAAGACCCCCTTACCCCCTCCCCCAGAGGCAAGGGCAGGCATTTTAGGCATTGGCGCGCACATAAGTAAAACACCGACATTCCATAAGTTAGCTCGATGGCGTTCTCGTATGAAAGAATACAAGTCCCTGCCAGGATTCAAGCCAACAACGGTTTGATCAACTCATCTACCCGTTTGTCAGTTCTATTTGCAAATAAACTGCTGCAATAGCATTAAAGCTGATATTTTTATAGCAAAATATGTAACAGTGGTGGTTAACCTTGTGAGATGGGACGACAGTTAAAGACTTAGTCTCTTGTTAAATGAACGAGAATAAACTGCTAAATTATGATGATACATTCGTGTGTCAAATTATTAAGAGAAAATCAAACATCTATGTGAATTAAATATACCATTTAAATTTAATATGAAAGTGGCAGCGGTAAGTGAAAAAGCAAAAACTGCTCCAATAATCTATAATATAACATCCTTATGTCAAAGTATCTAGAAAACTTAAACATTTATGTAAGTTTATTATACAATTATAAATTTACTATAGGTATAAGCAATTATATACGAGCGAATCATTTGTATCACTAATTAAGTAAAATCTCTAAATATGCTTGGGATAAATCTTTCAGAATATGCCGGCGTTGAAATCCAATTTGTGGCTATCCATTTAGTTCCTTTAATAACCTCACAACCTCCATGATAGCTTCGCTTATCTACAGACGAGATGTATCCTCTACTGTCCAAAGGATGGTTGTACCACAATAGTGCCTTCCCTTTTTCTGGTTTAATTACAAGTGACGCAGAATGACAGTGTGAGGTAAGATTCTCCCAGTCAGTTTCCCCTTTCTTTACCATTTCCCCGTATGAGAGATCGGCGAATGGAAATGCCGTTTCGCCACCCTCTTCAACGTCATTAAGGTAATACAAAACAGTCGCAAATCTGCATAATCTACAACACTCTATAAAAGTTGTCTTAGTTCCATTGGAATCAAAACACAATTTCTGAAAACAGCAGGGAGTATCACTACTAGCTTCATTCGAGTCTTGATGCGCATGATAATGTCCCCCGGGTTTGTACATTCCAATTGACAGGTTTTCACTCCATTGCACAATTTTCTTGGGTATCCTGAGCAACTTTGCCAATCTGTCATGTAATCTACTAAAAAACTCTTCTTCGACATCGTCTTTCCTTAGGTAAGATGAGAAACTTTCTCGAAATGTTCCATAATGGCTCCCGGTTTCTGTGTCATTCTTGGTTCCAAATATAGAACTCTTATTTAGCCCTTTCTCTCTGGACCTTTCAATTATATAATCACAATCTTCATCTGATAAAAAGTTTGGTATTTCAAATATAGGTGGACGGTTTGCTTTTGTGATGAGTTCTGCTTTTACGCCGTCGTTTATGTCTATATACTGAACATCACCAACGTGTCCAGGATCTATTCTGTAAACTGGTGGATATTCATATTCGCCTTTGTCTTTCTTTAAGTCTGCTTCTTCTTCTTCAGAAAGTTTAGTTTCCTTAAATGCATCATTTATTTTTGCCAGAGATAGTTCATCACCCGCAAAAAATTCCTTTGCCATTTCTCTAGCGGCAACCATCATATCATCTAGGTTTTCAGTCTTCAATCTATTCTCCTCCGACTTCTTGCGTTGAGTCGGTTCTGGTAAATTTGATTGCACAATTTGTTCCTTCAAATAGTCGAACGCGTCTAATATTGTATAATAAATACTTGAAAACCAAGATTGGTGATGAATGTCCTCCATTTCAATGTAAGTAAGTTCTTGTTCCCGATATGCATCAGAATTATGATCACGTGAAAAGCATGCGTCTGTTTCGTCAGAATCATAGATATCGCATTCCTCGTGATCTTTAGATTGACACGTGCTCAAAAGACATGTCAATGGTAATAAAATAAGTAAGAGTCTTGCGTATCCAAACATCTGAAAGGAATTTTAATAACAATAACTGAATGTGTTTGCGACAAAAATATCAATAATATACCTTGATCGTAGATGTATTCTAATTATTAGATATAAAGATTTTATGATTTATGACCCTATATAAACGGTTGTTTGTATATATCACCCGAGTCACTAAATCGGTAAAATGTGTTATAAAAATGTCACAAAAATAAATCTAAGTTTTACAATAATTCTTGGTATATATTCTAAATTGCAGCGTTATATACATTTTTAGATATCTAAACTTTATTACGAGATTATTTGTAATCATAGACTCAAAACTAATGAAAACATTACAAATTACCTTTAACTTTATTAGTCCATTAATTGTGCACATTCGACATTTTGAGTAAAATTTTAAAGAAGGAAATAAGTTAAATTTATTTAAATGACCACTGCTTGTCCTTCAAATATCGCTGAGGGGCATTAAATAAACTTTAGAAACCTTGTTAATGTTACACTATTAAATTTGACAGCTATGAATACATCTCGATTAATGTATCACATATAATAATAATTATGATAATAATACTAATATTACTGATGATGATGATGATGATGATGATGCTAATAATAATAATAGTAATAATAATAATAATCATGACAATAATAATAATAATAATAATGAATAATAATAAAAATAGAAATAATTATAATAATAATGATGATGATGATGATGATGATGATAAAAATGATGATGATAATAATAATGATAATAATAATAGTAATAATAATAATAAAAATAATATCGATGATGATGCAATTATGATAATGATGACGAAAACCACAACAACATAAAACGGTACTGATGGAATAAAAAAGTAATAATACTATTATACTCGTACAAATAGAAGTCAAATGCACCTTTTCCAATTTATTAACATCAGCAGAAGCCAATGACGCATTTTAAGCCTGACCACACAGGACGAGGGATATAATAAGTCTTTGTGCACGTTACATATACGTCTAAAATCGGTAATCACGTGTTTTTATTATCTATATTTAATATAAAGAAATCATTGCTTGTGTCATGCGTTCCACGTGTTAATGTGATGACATTTGATAGTTATGTTTTACTTGCCGGGGCCATCATTGCATTGGGCTATTTTTACATTGCGCCAAGGGTCACGAAAAAAATACAAAGTGAAACAACGACGCGTGGTTACGAGAAACCATCCGTTCATGCATGTTGCTCCTTCGTTAATGTATACATGCGTGCAAGAATATCAATTCTGGAAATCTAATCTTTGCGTAATATATGCTTGATAAGAAAACTTCAAATCACATGGAAAAAAAAACAATAATAAGTCCGAATTGTTTATAAACGTAAATGAATTTTCAAATATGATTTTAAAGATTTCTCAAAAACTATTTAACAGACAACAAGTCTTACACTAAATATGAGTAGCATTTTCCAAGGCATTTTCTCTTGGCATGTGCTATCTGCTGCTGGTTTACAATCACTGGAGCTCTCTATACTGCAATAAGTGTTTCTTACCCTTTCATCTAGCAATAACATCCTTCAGGGCATGTAGTACAGTCCTTTGACGAAGGCATTAAAATAGAAAGTATTTTGCCATTTTAAACTTCTTATTTGTACATCGTACATTAATACATTTTGTTTTTTATCAGATTATCGAGTACAATTTATTTCCAGAGAATTGCTCGTTTTTCTTGGGCTGGGAAACAATTATTACATAACAATTAGTAGCCTACTGTTTAGTGAAAATGTTAACTGTGAAATGAATGAGAGATGCTAAGAATGCAATTACAGCAATGGCAAGATAATTTGTCATTAGTTACAAAAAACATAAAAGCGCTGTGAATCATCCAAAAGGCTCAATAATACATTTCTAGTAAGAGAAAAACAAAATGAAAGTTCATTATGTTATTAAGTATTCCAGTTGTTTAAGACTTCTACCATGCCTCTTTTGGTATTTGTATATATGTTATCTTAAGTCATTTTTAGGGACATCGTTCACATTTTAAGGCAATAATACAACTTTATGCCACAGTATTTGCGTCAAATTCACGTGTGCGTAAACGAGGAATCTTTGCCAATACTTTGTTAATTAAATGGGAAGCAATCTTCTTCCAGGCACTGAAAACGAATAAACAACTTGTTATAACAAACAGTCTGCCTATTTTCAAATCATTTCTAAAAACTACAATTGTTCCATATATATTGTTCTTGATAAAAGTATTATACAATTCAGTCTGACAAAAGCTTCAGCACTTACGTAAATATACACAAAAATGTACATTAAAGGCTCTATTATTCCCCATATTTAATGATTATATTTTCATATCTCAGAAGTTATTCAATATTGGTGTCCTGTTTTATTTTACAAATAATTACGCATTGGCCAGTTACATGACCCATGTTTTGCTTCTTTTTTTTTTTCTTTTTTTTTTTGTTTTTTTTTTTGCTTTGTTTGTTTGTTTTTTTTTGTTTTTTGGCAGTTATAATGTTATAGTGATTGAATATTTTATATGGAAGTCAAAATACTACTTTATTTACATTTTCCTACATTAATGACAAATAAGTCCACATTCAGCACTACATTCTTCAGGCATTAAACTTCTAAGATGCTAAAAACAATAATTTAAACATTATAACACTATGTTTGTCCTTTTCACAGATGCCTTAACGTATTCCCTTCAGGGGCATAATGTAACTTTAAATATAACTTTTTTTAAAAGATTTGCTTGTTAAGAAACTTATTACGCACGGTAGCATCAACATTTACCTTGCAGTAATGTAGTCATACTGTAAATAAATGCTTTCCCGCCAAAATATTCTTAAATCGGCCAATATAGTAAAACATTGGTCATTACCGGGACGTTATTTTTCACTACATTCGGCATTCAATCATTTTTAACCGTTTATAACCGAAGTTTAGTACATAGCGATAAAGGATGAGTGATTGTTAATTATTTAATGCCCAAGATTTTGAAAAAAAAATGACGTTCCGGAAATAACCGACTTGCTACGATATTAGCCGATGTTAGAATTTCTTTGGCGAGAAAGCATTACAGTAAGACTACCTTAATTTAGTCGGCTATCATCGTCTTTTCAATTATTGGAACATTTAGTTTTAGAAATTTGAATTGTAAGCACATTTTGAAACTTTTATGAGTCATAATCAGTTAATATTATCATTTTGATTGCATCTGTGAAAAGTCACATTTTACGACATGGAAAATCCATGGTAGAGGAAAACAAATAAAAAGTGAATTATTTGAAAAAGTAGTTCAGTTATTTTATATTTCTTTCTTTTTTCTCTCTGTAATTTGTATAAAAGATTTAAAGTCTATGTTATGGGGACATTATTCACTTTTGATATAAAATGAGCAATTATACAATGTTATGACACAGTATTTGTATATTCACGTGTGCTAACATGCGGCGAAACGTTTAGCAGTAATGAGAAGCAATTATCTGAGAGCTCAAATCATTTAATTCTTTTCACAGACAGACTTCCTCATTTCAAATTATTTTCAAACATTTCACAATATTTCACAGGTTCATTAAAAGTGCTCTAGATGAAGCTTAATTTTAATATCACGGCAAAATATATTAGATATAAGGGAGTATAAGGGAAATAAGGGTAAACATATAGGAAATTTAAGATACATAGATGAACGGGTACAGTACAGTATGATTTATAACTAACAAACGAGTTACTATTTTAATAATGGTTGACCAATTTTTGATAAACACATATGTTTAGAATAAAATATAAAAACTACCTAAAATATTAAAATATTGCCCAACTCTTTTTATAAATTGAATATTATCGGTAATTGCGATAGGATATTCCTAAATATATGTTTGGCTCACATGGACTATCAATTTCTCAGGCGATGTTTTTGAAAACAATTGAAAACAAATGTGACAAAATTATTTTAACTTTGCCTGAACAGTCACCATGATATAATGCCACTTTAATAACGATAGAATCACGCAAACATGCGCTGTTGTAATGTGGTGCCCACGTGCCCAGCAACCCTTAGATTTCTAGTCCGATACCTTTATCTCTCGACAACTCCCGATAATGCACTTGAAATAACCGCCTCCGTGGTCAAGGTGTTAGAGTCGGTGACTTCTAATCCAGTTACCTCTCTGGCGTGGGTTCGATCCCCGAGAGATGCTTTGGTAGTTAAGCGGGGAGGAAGGTAGTCTAGTACTGGTGTAACTCTCCAGGAACGATGGTTAGGAAACTACCCGCCTAAATGACTGAAATACTGTGGGGAAAATGCGTCAAATAAAAACAAACAAAATAATGCATTTTAAATTCAGAAGAATTAATTATTGACCATGTTAACCAAACTTAACAAAAACAATATTAAAAGTTATAAATTCATATCCAGTTTAATAAGGAAACTTAAATTACTTTGACGCAAAAAGTACAAACTAGCTTTATGGAATTTGAGAGTAAAAATGCTCAGTGTTAGTGGTGCATTACAAATATTATTAAAATGTGAATACCACTGAAAATGTAGGGCAAGCTGCAATAAGTGAAGATTTTAAGGAATCAACATAGACAATTACTGTTTCCCATTGTAATTTATATTCCATTACGATGCAATTTCCATTCAATTGTTCTCCTCGATCATTTATTTTGAGGATTTACACTAACTGATACCTAAAGTATCCTTTTGTTTTGTTGTTTTTTGTTCTTGTTTTTTGTTGTTGCTGTTTAGTTGTTGTTGTGGGTTTTTTTTCATCCCTTACAATACAAATTCAATGTCGGTTTGACTAAAAATCAAACAAAACAATACAAATAAAGCCATTTTTACAGAGTAAATTTTTAAACTATAAGGGCGTGTTTGTGTCACGGCTGCCATGTGTACTATATAAAACGATGTTGACTTACAAGTATATGATACATTAATACACTGAACTATACTAGTTCAGTGGCTATAGACATAATATTTAGAGTTTATGCTGAAAAAAGTTATATAATTTAGTGAAAAGCTGAATGCTTTAGATGTTATGATATAATGTTATGCACCAAAATATAAATGTAGCTTTATTTAATGCATTCGATTCTTTTTTGACGGTGTTGTTGTTGTCTTGTTGTTGTTGTTGCTGCTGCTGCTGCTCTTTTTGCAATGTTGTGGATAGAGCTGAAATATACTTAATGCTATACTGAAGATGTGAAGCTTTGAAAGAAAATGTGTTTGTGAACAGGCTGTTTGATTCGCAAATCATTATTTTCACGTTATTTGATTTTATTGCAATGTCTGAAATAAGTAACAATTTGACAATAAAACAAGCATCGCATCATATTTATTGCATTTCTATTCGCCATATAACACACTCTGTTCTGAAATATAGGTCAGTTTGTTGTCGCAACAGACAAGCTTTAGTTAATGAAATGTATCCTTGTCTGTAAGGAAAAAGAAATAACATAATTTACATAAATGTAAAAGAAATAACATATTTTACATAAATGAAAAAGAAATAACATAATTTACATAAATGTAAAAGAAATAACATAATTTACATAAATGTAAAAGAAATAACATAATTTACATAAATGTAAAAGAAATAAACATAGTATTGTCATTACAATGCAATGTTGTGATACTTTTTTATAGGTTTCAATAAAAAATATGATGATTGAATTATTTATCTAAGTTTCATACAAAACAGGCAACTTTTAGCTTACGGAATGTCCGTGGTTCTTCTGATGCCTGTTTGTGCCTGTTATAATGCATGGAAGGGCACCTGAGGTCTTCCTCCACCTGTAAAGCTGGAGCGTCGCCAAATGACCTATACTGTGTCGGTGTGAGGTAACCCCCCCCCCCACACACCAAAAATAAAAAAACAACAACAAAAAACAATCAGAACATTTTAATACCTCCATTAATTACACTGCATACATATTATTGAGCTTGATAAACTGCGTCTTGATTAACATGTTTCCCTTTTTGATGTGAAATTTACATCTAAAGAAGTTAAGCATTATATAATTTGTCTCATATGATTTAAAGTATTGGATATAATGGTAACTGTTGTCAGACAAATGGCCACGTTATCGAAGTACTGTAGATGTTTTATTTGTGTAATATTTCTTTGAATAAAAAATCCACAAATGTCATTTGATTGCAGATTCTAGGAAAGAAAACAAATGTAAAATAAAAAAATAAGAAAACAGTCACTGTATGACTATTACAAGATATGTGCCTACGGATAAGATAAATGTGTTTTCCCTGCCAGATATTTCGAAAAATTACCTCATTCTTGTTCATGTTATACTTATGGCTTAATAAAGCCCAAATATCAATCTCATAACATGGTTGTTTCTTATTTCTCCATACAAGCTTCAATTGAGTTTTTGGTGGTTGTTGCAGTTAATATAAATTCCGTTTATTGTATGTTTACAATATATCAAAATGTTATTTAAGGAAACGGTAACATAAATAAACTTATGTATAAAGGGACACAACTGATAGTAGTATACTTTGATAAATACCAAGCTGGTGTTATCATTACCTTTATAGCCGCATATTTATTTTTAAATGAAGATCAGTGTGATGATAATAATAATAAAAAAAACAGTTCTATATGATGCGCAATTTTTTGTAAATGTTTAAATCCTCTGGAACTTGTTTCTGCTTCTCATTGTTTGTATATGTACAAGTTTTTTTTTTGGCTTTAAGCATTGCATTATGTTTTATGTTTTAAGTTAATAAACCTCGTATTGTTATCCCCCAACAAAAGAAACAACAATAATTAAGTCCATCAAATGTTTGAACTTTAACAAGATAGTTAATTGTTTAAATTGTCAATGACTACTCAGAATACAAGACCATTTATATTTTAATATCCATGAAATATTCATTACAAAATGTTAATTAATATACCTACGATTATAAAAATAACGTATTAAAAAGTTTGAATACATTGATAATGATAACAAAGGTGTAAAGAATCTTGCAGAAAGGGATCTTTTTCTTGTCCTTTTTTCCATCGCAAAGTGGATATTTTCAAGGTTAAATGGTTAAACATACATTCTCTTTTCTCTTCCTTTTTGTTTTTCTGATTTCTTCTGCTTGTGGTGTTTTACAATGTTACACAAACAATCTTTGCTGATTATATCAGCTGATTTGTCAAATGTATTGTCGCTCTCAAATAGCCCTATAACTGATGGGAAACAATTGCGTGCTTTTGGTAGATAAAGGAGTATTTCCTTAAGTAGTCTATACAAAATATGAGGCCTAACAAAAACATAATTATACATCTTTATTGGCTATACTCTCATGGGAATATTGTGTTGTTCATAAATATGATTCTTTATTCTAGACATACTAGCAGCAAGTTAAAAAATGCTACTGAACTAACAAGTTAATTCTTAAGAGATATAATTCTTTATGCCAACAATTGGTGGAAGTTAAGTTGTTATGACCAAAGACAAACGTAACGTATTTAATTTTGACAATATTCTGAAATCATAAGCAAACAAAAATGAAACAAAAAATGTGATTAACTTTTTTCACCTAACAATACAGTACAAAGCACACGCAAACATCACCAGCATGATTTGATATGTTTTGTGTTTTTCTGTTCTGTTTTTAAACCTCGTGTATGTCATTGTCCGGAAGTTGTTTTTAACTGGTAATTTATTTCTTGTTTTAGATTGTTGTGTTATTATACAATGGTTTACACACACGAACAAATAGTAAGTGATGATATGGATCATATTGGATTTGTGTTTTGTAAATGTATTGTAAAACCTATATGTTTAATTAAATAATATATAGCAAATTCTGTTAAATAGTATCTTCTTGCAAAAATGATATGTAAAATCATGATTGTATATTATTTTAAAAAAGTCTTTAATTTAATGCATCCCTCTCGAGACAATATGCCGCAGCAAAAGTAATTAACACAATGTAATAGAGTTAAACAAGATAGTTAATGTTTAACGAAGACATCTGCAGTAATGAATTTGACATTAAATACAATTAAATTACAGAATCAGAAGAAAAGGTCCAAGTTGGCTTTTTGGTAACCAGAACTGTTTTTGTAACATAATTTAAAAATTGAAATTTCACTGGATACATGTCTGCTCATATAGATGTGGGAATTTCTTTCATTATATCAAATAAATATACGAGCGTTGTCCAGAATGTGAGTATACCTCTCCAATAGACTTTAACTGACAAATCTTGGATTTACATTTCAAAGTTCTCCTAGGAGAATAAGTTTACATTTTCTATTTCCAGTTGGCTTATGCTGAAGATGAAGAAGCATAAAACCTATACTGGCGAAGAAACTAAATTTCGAGGTACAAAAATGATTTGGAAAATGAGTGAAAATTATATCAACGGATGCTTCGAATGCTTGTTTTTTTTTCCGTATGCAATGTACATGGTATTCAACATAGATCGGAGTTATCATTTTGATAAGCCCTTAAAAACTAACCTTACTTATGTATGATTGAGATAAGTATGATTGAAAATAAATAATTTTACTTAACTTAATATCAGCAAAATCGGCAGAACAACTAAATATTATTTCATGTATGTACTTATTTAGCAACTATTTTGTAACGTCAATATAACAATTTGATACATTTCAAAGATCTTACAATTAAAGCAAAGGATTGAATGATACCAACAGTTCTTATTCCTACAAAGTATTGTTATTTCCCGTTTTAATTAAATCAAAATTATTCTAAAAAATGAATGTTTGTTTCTTGCTCTGTTTTTAACCTCGATATAAACACTGATTTACCGCGATATCAACACATCTTTGTTTGATTCTCCTAACCGGATTTTCAGAAAAACTTACCTGTAATAAACAATTTCTCCTCAAGCGAACACTGAATGGAACAATCAATTATTATCTGTAAAATAAAAGTACAACATATCAAGCCAAACCATTCTATTTCAGGAAACTGACGGTTAAAATACGTAATATTACATTGATATTAACTCAATCTTATACTAGTAGTTTTCATAGTATTATGTCAATATGTCTTGTAAATGTGTTAATATTAGAAAAATTCCAGACGATATGTTCCATCTTATTAGGCATCCAGACATACATTATTACAATGCAAAGGTGTGATCATTTGATTATGACGTCTGTACAAAATAAATGAATTCTTATTTTGTCTAAGACCCTTTTACAATATAACCATAAGTTGCTGTTTCTATGTACATTGCACAAACTATCAATCATTGTGTTGTTACTTAAAGGTACATTATCCACAGAAACAAGTAAATATTTGCTTTTTTTAGAAAGAGCAAACATGAGTTTAATAACATTTAAATAATGATTTTAAAGCGTGCTTGATGGTAATCACTTAAGAAATATCGCTAATTGTTAAATTATGTGTTATTTAGTAGCAAAATGTGAACAAAGTAGTATTTTGACGTCAACACAAAATACTAAATCGCAAATCAACAGAAACGAAATATGTCTAATGTACACTTTAGCTCGTATTGAGTGAAATACCTTTTAAATTAATGAGAAGATGATGTTTTATTATAATGATTTGAATAAACCGTGTTTTATGCTTATAAAAGATATAAAACAACTTTTAAATGTCATAATTATAATAATAAAATAAGTACTAAAGTGTGATGAAGCACGTGCTAGCCGGCATTTATCTCATTTTACACGTACATCTACCACTCTTAATAAAAATAACTTCCTTTTATTTATTTGCATTATCATATACGTGTTTTACTTAGACTGTAAAAGTGATTTGAAAATAGTGTGCTAGAGGGCGCAGACGGTAGCTTGCACTTGACAGTACCGTCCAGGAACAGGCTCAATCAAAGCGAGCCTGCAACATTTTAAATGTTGCCGCGTTGAGCTTTCTTTATGGATTCTTACTCTATCTTAACATACATATTAAATAAGTCACAACACTTTTAATGACAAAGTGCAACCGTACGGTATTGTCGTTTGAATTAAGGTTACAAGTTATAAATACCTTAAATCTTTAAAACAAGCTTACAATTTATACGAGTATATTGTCAAATGTGTATGTATATATAGTTACGACAAAATCAATACAATCTCATTCTTCATTTTACTCTTCTTTTCTTCTTCTTAATCTTTTCCTCTTTCGCTTGTTTCATCTCTTCCTCTTTTGCGTTTTTTTTCTCATTGTGTTGCTACTCATTCTATATCGTAGTCAATACATTATACATGTATTTTATAACTTGTCTTATACATTGCAATTATTGATACGCAGGTAATTTATTATTCCTTATAATGGTTTGAATGTTTTCAATGAAACGATTGAGTGTCTTTTCAATCTAATTGCTCTACAGGAAAACAATCAAAGTAATCAGTTAAACGTTTCTACATTGTAACACGAGCTATTTGATCATTTGTTTCTGATTTATCTCTTTTGCTAAAAATATGATGTTACACAGACATACTTTTGAAATTGGGACTTCACAAAGTTACATTAGAAAACACTTTTACAGGGTCAGTAAATCAAAGAGACATGTATCTCGTGATACAAATATTGGTATGTAAAATATCACAAACGTCACAACGTCCTTTGAGATTTAAGTGACGGTTTCTATTTCCAGATGATTTATAAAGATGAAAGGAAAGCATAAAGGCAATTACTAAAGTTATATCGACAATTGAGATTATATTGAAAAGCCACATGTTGTGATACAAATGCAGACAATGTATATGTATATTGCAAAATACGTTTTTTATTTGGTGAAAAAAAAATCAACAGACAAGAGTAGCATAAAAATTATTTAATAATGAGTCATGATAACATTATATTAATTTAACTATAAAATATCTTTGAAAATGTTCATACCTTGGAAGCGTTACAAGATTGAATTTGAAACTTTTTGTCAGCTTTATTGGTGTTGCATCATTGTGTCTGGTAAATGCATATCCTCACAAAAATGTGGGACATTATTTAGCTTCATCTACGCATTTAGACATATGTTAGTAAATGTGTGATCATTTGATTATATATTTCTTTTCTAAGACAGACACATTCTTTGGACGTTCTTTAAATAAATACTTAAGAATAAAACGTTAATCTTATACGAAAATTAGACATAAGCTTATGTACTGTTTGATGAACGTGTTATAAAAAACACCAACTTGTTCTCCGTTTCTAAATATAGAAATTCTTAAATATCAATTTCCTTTAATAGCATTTTGGAACTGCTCTCATATAGAGAGTACACAAATTGTGTGAAGAGACGTTATGATTGTGAACTAATCTGATTAAAAGGTGAACTATAATGATAAAGAAAAATCAAAATATTTATATCACTACTGTAGTATATCAAAACCATATCACTTTTGTCAAAGTATTTTTGGATTATTTATAATTGCACGAGTGCTGGAAAGTTGGAATTCTATTATTAAAGTCTGAACTCATTTTGTATTATGCCGTATTCTTATAACATGTATTCAAAAAACCATTATATTCAATATATATTATATAATATAATAAATATATAATCCTTAATACATGCACTTTTGTAAATAAAAGTAACAATTCATGTTTATACATTAATTTTAATTCCAAATTACTTTTTCCTTCTTTCTTAAGATTGTATTTTTATCTCCAGCTGGGAGAAATAATCACGCAATAATTTGTGGCTTATTGTTTAGTTAAAATGCTAACTAAAATGTTGAAAATTGTAACGAAAGAAATCAACCTAATGACACTATTATCTGTTATTAGTGACAGAAACATGGCACTGCCTTATATTTTTCCAAAGATTTCAATGCATAGATCCCTGATCAACTTTATTTATTTTAATTATCAGATTCGTAATACAATAAGAATTTTACCACAACATATCTATAAACAAAAGAGCACATGTCAATGTTTTTGGTTAAATGTATCGTTGTTTAAATATAAGGTCAGAAAAGGGATCAGTTAAACGTTTCCTGTAATTAAGAAATAAAATATAATAAAAGTACATTATGTTAAAAACATAATGCTATAGTTACATGCAAACATAAATCAGACAGAAAATTGTACAGTACGATAAAGAATTGCCACAAATCTAAAGTTCTTGAAAAACAAAGTTGTAACTGGGTCAGTACATTTTTCTTATTTACCTTTAAACATGAATACAATGTAACCTTTGCCGTGAAGCTTTGTGGTTTTCTTTTATTCTGAATAATTCCTTTTTCCTCTTTTTATCTGCTTCTTGCAAGTTTTACAACGTTATGCAAACAATCTTCGCCAATTATATCAGCTGATTCATCGAAAGTGATTTTCGCATAATCCTATTACAGACATGGAACCATTGCGTGCCTTTGGAAGATAATGACGTATTTTCTTAAGCAGTCGATACAAAATATGAGGCTCAACAAAGCATAATTATGCTTCTTTATTGCCTATGATATCATGGGAATATTGTTATTATCAGTAATCTTTATAGACAATATTTATACCTTCTACACGCATTATCAGCATATAAAGAAGATGTTACAGCACTCACAAAGTAATTGTTAAGAGATGTAGTTTCCAATACCAGCCAATGATAAAAGTCAAACTGGTTTTTTTACAAAAGGCACCAACAAAGTAATTGTAATTTCTTATGTCAGCAAATGATAAGAAATGCAAAAGCAAACAAACACAAATTATGAAAAAGTCCGTGAGTTGGCGTGTTGCGCCACCATATATTTTTTTCAAGTTTTATTGTCCGTATTCTTCGTGGTTTAAAACGGATGTTACATTGTACGTGGTGCACCCAAAAAGGCTCATCAGTTGTCTGTAATTGTGAGTCTTGGTAATAACTTTGCCATTATAACGACCTCGTATCTTTGCATAAGAGTTACTGCTAAGAAATCTATCTTAATGGATATTATTTTTTTTTTTATTGAAATTAAGTTCCGGGGCTCCAACTCCTGCATTCAATATCGACAAGATTTCAAAACAAAGAAAGATTAGTACATTTCCATTTTATGGTAAATATGCGCAAAAATAAAAGGTATCATAAACTGTTTTGTACGTCTATTTCTAATACATTCTGAAAGATAAATGTGACAAACAGATATGTAGAAATTATATGAAAAGAGTATAATACATTTCTTTGTACTTTGCATAATCTTGTATGATGATATGCTCATTTTACTTACTTGTAGTTACAAATATGGTATACGTTCAAACCTGTTAATGAAGGCAAAGTAAAGAAGTTACCATGCATGACCTTTACAGACAGATGTCCTTCACTCGAAGTTTACTCTGTTGTATTTTTTATAAATAGAGGTGATCCTTCTTTACAGTGTGGTCTTTCTTTGGAGGTGGACTTGACTTTAGTTACAAATAATTCCATTTTTGCTACTTACAACCATGATAACAATAGTTAGTTTTTAAATGGCTAAATACAAAGTATAAAATATACTATAAAAACAGTATATAAGTGTTTCCATTAAACGCCTACAGCAAGAAAATATATAAAGAATTCTTAGTTGAAAATATATGGTATTTCAGACATTAACAGTTCTTCATATTGATATTGATGGCAATAAAGACGCCAAGATAAAAGTACATCGCATAAGATATCTCACCTTTAACTGATCCAGACATTCATTTATCACCCATATTACATTTATTTCCGGAACATAGGCACTCATTTCCGTCGCAAATTATATATATATACTGTGAAAAGAAGCTTCAATTTTCTTGTCGATTATTGCAGATATCTATAAGCAGCTTTTGATTAGTGTATAGTAATTCAATAAAAATCTTATGTTTTAAGATAAATTTGTATGCGAAAATAATCTCTTTTTCTAATTGTGGTTATTTAACGTTTTGTGACTCGGAACCTTACATATCCCAACATTATTAATATTTATCGTTATGCACATTTTTGTGAATTAAAATATTATACAAAACTTGCAGATATCAGTTTGTATCTTGCTGGTTCTTTTGCAAACATGTTATCTGATTACACCTTACCTCCTGTCATAATTACAATATCAAAATTGATATTGTAATGGATTGATCCTTTTTAAAATACTAAATGATTCAAAATTCTAAAATTTAAACTAGTAAAATAGAATGATTGATACCATTGCAAGTAAGATAAGTCAACCTGCGGAATACAACAATGATCACTGCGCTTATCAACGCACATTTAGTATTGACTTATAAATTCGAAGCAATATGACGGACTCGTAAATACATATCAATGCTATTAGATTAATATAAGTCGACAATTAGAATTTTGTATTTTGCTGACGATATAGTTTGTATCTGAAAATAAGATCGATCAACTGACACGGAAAGTCAATTTAGTTGCATGTTTTCTCGTATATCAACCCTTTAAGGAAAACACTTTGCATTGATGCATCACAGAACTTTAAATTAAATATATTTTCGGATAATGTCTTTTAAAGACAGGGTTCACACTTGACTAACTTTAATTAGAAATTTTGTTGATCAGAAAGATCTTTTCTGTAAAATGTAATGCAGAAGCTTCTATGCTACGAATTCATCTCAAGAGAGCCAAATTGCATATTTTATTTTGCTAATTGGACAATAGAATCAGTGCACACTTGTAGTCTTATAGTCCTTGAATACGGTCAATCAGTTCCAACCGATGGGCAAATACCCTCGTACATTGTATACCAATGTTCGTTACACATGTAATAGCAAGTTCAATCTAAGCAATCAGTTCTATCCTGCAAACATTTGTGACTACAACATGCTTCATAACGAACTTTCATTTTGGCAATAAGATACAAAATATGTTATCATGCAGGTTGGCCAATGTAAAGTAATATATTCATTCTGCCTCTGTTATCAAAATATATTGTTTTTATTCCGATGTATACTCCTTTAATATTTCACAAATGCATGTGTGAAAGCCGCAGTGAATATTATTTAAAAAAATAAAGTGGATAACATAAAACTAATGCAACGGTAGGGAAAATACATTCTCCACGTATTAAACATTCCAAAACACTGAGATTTTAATTTCCTGTTATCTTATAATGTGTATTATTTGTGTTCATCAAATATTGCTTTGCAATACATAAAAAATATACACACGGAATAACAGGAGTTTAACATGCGCTTATCACATAAATCTGTCATACTTTCTTCTAACTGATTGACATCGCATTATCTTTTATGATTTTAGCTATTTCTTTTTATTGAAATCCGTCTACTTTTTATCAAAAGGCGTAGGGAAAACATTTGGAAGAGATTGAGTTTTAAGTCATAATAGTAAAATCTTAGTTTGTCTCGGAAGAACAATGTCTTCAATATTAATTTGGAGACATTGTTAACACAGTGTTTTTTTTAGTTTTATTTTTCTTTTAATTACATTAAGTATTTTTTGGAAATGTCTTAGTTTTAGTTAAGTTTAAAATTTGCATACAAGTCATGCTTATATGTTTATTTAGAAAACAAAGGACGTTTTATTGTTATATGTACTGAAGTGTTAAATTGTTTGAAAATCATACAAAATTAATATGATGACATGCATACAAACAGAAACACGAAGGTTAGATTATTTCGAATGCTCCTACAAAATGCGTAGTTGATTTAGATTTCTTCAATACGCAAAACAATAGCCTGTGTCTTTTGTTCATGCTATTTTTAAGTTGGCAATTGCTTAAAAACCTGATTTATTTCATGTTTGAAACTATTGACAATGTTCAAATTGTTCAAATTACAATACAACTGCATCTTTTTTCTTTGATTAATAGGTGTGTCGCATAACTACATCTCTTCTTCTGTGTGTTTTTAAGAAAATGCAAACCAGTTTACTGGTTATGGTTATTGTTTATCACACGTCAGTGTCATACATTTTACAACAGACGGGTTACTTCTATGTATCTAAAATAAATTCAGTGTTTGTGTTACATGTAGTCCCCTTTCATATAATTAAAAAGGCATTAAACGTAATAGTTCTGATGCATTACCATGGAAATCGTTTATCTTGTTTTAGACAATATACCGCCATAAAGACACATGATTAACTAAAATTTTCGAGTTGTGATATAAAAGGCTCCTCCGCAAAGCACGATGGAAATAAGATTCTGCATATTAAGATAATAACTATTTTAATAACACAGTTGATGAATGAAACAAAGAACTGAAACCGGTGCCACTGTTATATGCTGACGATACTGTTTTAATGAGGGCAAGTACATTTAATGAATATGTTTTGAAGATAATTATCTTTCTTTAAAACAAATTTCGGAAAAGTGGATTTAAACTGGCTATAGGCATAGCCAATAGGTTGTACTTTTAAGTAGTACTGTCCATGGTCATCTTCTGCAACATGTTCAATTTTGCCGTTGCCTATATTGCCCAAATTTCAAATATCGTGACATATTTATTAACAGGAATTACTTTTACATATGAAATTAGTTTAAAGTGATAATTATTTACGATTTTTATTTTATTTATTTATTCTATTTTTTACAATTACTTAAGTATATGATGATATATTTTCATACAGATATGTTACCCTAATTTTCGTTACTCTAAATGCCTCAAATATGATCAATGTTTTACACAGCAATTTATAAATGCTGAAATTATATAGTGGACGACACCGACTTTTGGGTGACAGAACGTGATGCAATTTTAAACATTGCGTTACACGCAATATACTCAATTTGTCAGAAAATAAACACATGTTCAGACAGAATTATGACAGATTATGTTGTTCAAAACTATAACTTTATGATCGGGTGCCAAAGCAGACTGTTACAAATGAAGTTAAAATAAGAAAAAACCAATGAATATTCTTTTATCTGTCGTTTTTATATAGTAGAGAGACGAACGTAAACTATGCAAAATAGTTGAAATATAAACACAATTCATCAAGATTAGTTGAAATATGAACACCAATATTTCATAATAAATGTAATATAAACGCAAATAATCCAAAAAAGTTGAAATATGAGCGAAAATTATACAAATAAATTGAAACGTAAAGAATCCGGAAAAATATGGTAAATAATAAAAGTCCTACTATAATGCCTTAGAAATGCTGTTATTTTTATGTCCTTAAATCATTTAGTATTTGGTGTCCTGTAATAGTTTCTTAAATATTACTAAATGGCCAATTAACTGAATCATATTTTTACTTCACTTGCTTTCTAGGAATTAATACTGTTGAAGAGATTTGGTATTTTGTAGGGAAGTCAAACTACTACTTTTACATATAATTTTACATTTTGCTATTTTTATAACAAATAATTACACATTCATGGCTACTTTCTTCAGGTAATCTTACATTGTTTAAACATCATTTTAAACTGTAATATGTTTACCCTTTCAAAAAACGTTAGATATATTCGTTTCTAGGGCATAATGTACCTTTAACTAAGAGTATGCGAATAATAATTTTTTTTAAATATTTTATTTTTATCTAAACTATTATTCTATTGTGTCGCTTATTCAACAAAGCAATATTACATTTAAACAATCGTATCTGTTTTTTTTTTATTCAAAACCTATTTTCTGTGTATATATTACGAAAAGTGTTCGCTTTATGTACAAATTATTACATCTAATTTACTATTTTGATAACTTTGGTTTAAATGGTCAAGTGTTGTATGTCAGTGAAGTATTGTCATTACCATGATATTATTCATCAATATCTTAGGATCTTTTCCCAACTAGCATATTCCCATAACACCATGGATAATACGGAAGATCAATAATGGCTTGTTATGGCTTCTATTTTGTATGGAAACTACTAAAATAAATACATCTATATCGGTAGGAAATATGCAAAAGTAACGTTATCTATTAAAGAAACGCCAAATTTCAGAAATCTATATGCCAATGGTAAAACATTTTCAGAATTTTATGCAAGGTGATCAAGTAGGTTTAAATAAACTCAGCTACTGTCTAAAAGCCGCAAATCATAAAAATTGATCTTTTATATACAATAATATACAATAAATACTGGATGCACTTAAAACAAAACAACATACAAAATAGAAGTAAGAAACATACTCAGAAATAAAATTGAAACTTTTATTTTTGTGTTATTTTAAACCCGAAGCATTGCCACGATTTTAAATGCTGGGTCATTTTTGCAATTGGAATAACCATTCCAGAAAAAAGAGTTAGCGAATGATCTGAGAGTTTGCACACAAGTTTTTGGTCTAGAACTACATCAAATGAAACAATAATCCCGAAAGAAAATCTTGACCCGTCATGTCTATAACCTCAATGGAGTCCCTTTAATCTTCAAAAAATAATTAACGTGTTAGTACTTCTATCAAACTCGTTTGCATACTTTTCCGTTCCATGGATAACCCAAAACTTCCAGTATATTAAGATGTCTACAAAAAAACAAATAACATGCTTGAAATAAATAAGTAGGTCATCTCACATAGTAAATTAGAACAGTATATGTATATACGAAAGCATTTATCGATGTGTATAATTAAACATTCGCATAATTCAAGAGTACGGTGTTTTTTCTCTATTCTTCCAATAACGTTTTAAGCATGCTCATATTAGAATAAAGGAAATAAATAAAGAATTCACTGTTGGTATAGTGCTTATAATTAAAACGCTTTCGGTGGACAATATTTTCTTTATGAACAAAAATGATCTTTCATTTATTTAAATGATATCCTGAGATGTTTTTTTAAACAAATATTTCTGTTTGTTCTATAACATTTTGGAAACGATAAATCAAATCTAGATACCGTCTGAAGCAACGGATATAGATATATATTCTAATATTTCATCGCGCCCCTAAGAGTTATTGTGACAGTATACATTTAACCCTGGCATGTCCTTATGTGATGTAGACATATTTTCAATATTGTATCCAAATACGGTACATGTGATTGTTTAGATATTAAAACAATATGTATTTCGCAGTGAATTTATTTCTCTGTAAACATTTTTAGGAACATATAACTCCTATTTGGTACACTCATATGATTATAGATAATAATAAAATATAGCAATTCAGCATATTGCTACAATAAAATATTCAAAGTCACTTTTTGAAGATATCATTTATGTTTTTTAAAAGTGTTTGTATTTGAATGTATTTGTATCGTTTCTTTAGAATGTCTTTATAATTGAATCAGTTTTTCGTCACGTGACATTTTGTGCCCTTTTTGTAGAAGCGGATAATCAATTATTATGTGAGATAAAAATGTAGATAAATATCAATAAAGTATCTAATATTGTCGTGTGCCGTTATCAGTCCCGTAATTGTTTCTCTCTGTAGACATTCTTTATCTGTTTATAAACCTTTCAAGGAGATTAGTTTACTCATGTTTAACCCAGATAAGACCACAAGAAGCTTTCAATCTTTATATAATTGTTAAATAGATAACTAATAATGCCATTTATTTGTCTAATAATAACATGAAACTTATTCAATTTAGATAATAAAAATGAAATTCCCTGTATAGAACTAAAATAACGCAAATTCTCAACTGCAGCTGATACATTCAGCTTTGCTAACTCATCTAGGGAAGTGACCATTAAAATACCGTAATACCCATTCCATTTTAGATAACTATGCAAATGCAAGTCATGTTGAAAGACAGTTTCCGTTGCCTCCGCATTATTAACTTTATTAGACTATGTTAATATGGATGGAATGGAATGTCAAAATATTTCGCGTTTTAAAAGCAGACGATTCTGACAAGCAAGACATTAGCAAGACAACTCCCACTTTTCGTCATTTTACATACGCATATTTCTGAAGCATATTCAAAACCGTGAAAATGGAAATTTGTGCTTATCTTTAAAAAAACAATAAAATTATCTGTTAGAAAATCACTTTTCACTGATCATTGATTAGTATTTCGGATTTCTGACTATATAACTGTAATCGATTACAAAAAAGGTGTTTAATTCACTCACAATTGTTCATGTTACTGACCTAATGGCATAACTTTACAATATCATTGACATCATAAAATGTTACAATATTACAAGTAACTCTTCACCTGCTGAATTTGATATATTTAAATTTGGATAAGTCCTTTCACAGGTGAAGATGTTTCATTAATGAAATAAGCTACCAACAGGTTAGAGCCTGATAGCCTTACAAGATTACGATTTTATGTATACAATGGAAAGACATCACTTGCATAAAAAAACAATAAAATTATCTGTTAGTTTTATTTTTTACCTAGCTGTGTCGGCAATGTCAGATGTTTGCAATATTGGTAATTATAGATGTTCCATGTACAAAATCAACTGCAAAATAAATGTGAATATCTTAATATCGACCATGTCAGATTTTTGTTTTACTAATTTATTAACTCTTTGAAAATTCCTTATTTTTTAGGACCAAATGCTTTATGCCCATCAAAAAAGACAATTTTGAGGCATATATTTTTATATGTTTACCTAAGATATAGTAAATATTCAAGTCTACAAAGGCTCAACAAAAACATAAATGTTTATATTATTTCATATAAGAAACTTGACTGTATTTAAACCTTAATTATTAGATTTCGAAATGTAACACTGTTAAAATGCAAAAGCTGAATACAATCTAAATGATAAAATGAATGTACAGAATGCAATACAAAACATAAAATCGCTTCATATCAATTGATATAAATTCCGTTCAAATATGTTCTTGAATCCGATATCAAAGCCGACATATTTCTAAATAAAGAAAAAACTAAATAAATGTCATGTAGTGTCAAAAGTGAAATTGGTTGATGTAAATCAAAAAGACATATTATTCGTGTAAGACTAATTGGTCTGTGTCTAATATTTCACAGTACCCTATGGGGATTCATTTGACGTTTCCTATTTTCAGTTCTTTATAAATGATGGAAGAAAGACATGAACGTGATATTTTAGACGTAAATAATTAAATGATAGTATCAGTAACTTTTATTGGGGAAGGCACCGTTTGGAACTGACCTTTATAAAAAGTAACAGTCTGCATAAGATTTATTTGTGTGTCCTATAAAACTCAGCAATTTGTTTTGTGATTGATCGGAGGTTTGCAGGTTTGTGTTTTATATAATTTAGGAAAATAATTAGGAGAGGTGTTTATCGTGATAATTGTGATATAAAAGTTTTGATAATGATTGGTTTTTGCTTTCTTGGCAAGACTTACTGGAGGCATATTTATATTTTCCTATATTTGAGTCGCGTGTATATGAATTTTTAGTGTATAAAGAGTTTTAAATGCTACAAATTTAATGCAATATCTTAAGGATTTGCTAACTGATCTAAAATGGAGTTAACAGACATTATATGTATAAAATATAAAAGTTTCCAAATTATTCCCTATTGTAAGTGTTTATTATCAGTACACAAATAGTATTGTTTTGAATAAGTTTCCATAAAGTCTGGAAGATTTTCTTTTTATTGAAATTCATATTGGCAATGCTAAGATTAAACAATATTTCACACAAACAGTCAGTCTTTTATATCATGTATACAGTTTGTTGCTATCTTCCTTCTATTGGCAGTATAAAGACACACTAGTCTATTATTCTTTGCTTAACCTACCTGTACAAACTTCATTTGTCAACAAAATATTTCAAAACATGTAAAGCATCTTACTTAGCCTTATATTTGTGAATATCTGTTTTTATATGTATAACAAACATTTACAATCTTGTTTTTGTCAGCGAAATGTTTTCCGTTTAATTATTATCTTTACCCCACGGGAGCTATATCTTACAGCATTGATACAGAGAAACTAATTTTGTGTATAACTTGACATATTTCATCATCGTATCTATAATATGTTATGTATTTGGATAGAAATTTCTAATAATCCTTTACTGATTATGTCATGTCATGATTAAATGCAAACTGTCACACAGCACTGTGAGGACTTTCATGAAATATTGAGGACTTGCCTTTTTGGTCATTGGAGAAATGGATTTACTTGATTTATCCTGTCTCAGTCTAAGTAACTTTGTATACATTCTGTCTAGCTCATTAAGACATTTATTATATGATGTGTTGCATATGAGGTATAAGAGAATATAGAAAATAAATGTTATACATTATGACCATATTATTCACTAAATATACAAGATTGTTTTCAATTATTCAAAACAAATATTTAAACAATAACATCAGCACATAATTTAAGTTTAATTCTATATTTACATGATGTACAAGGAGTATTGTGTTAGTGAACATGTAGACAACTTTTTGCTATAAGACTTCTTAGAAATTGCATAAAGATATGGAAAAAAACATTAAACCTCTTTGGATGGAACACAATTACAGTAAAATAGTCATTTTTTAAACACAATCATACACTCCGTTATCTAATTTAATCGTATCATTTAAATGAAAGTCATACACACTATCAAAGTCATACACATTTTTTTATCATTTTGTAATGAAATACAAATGAAATTGGTCTTCTTCGATGGCATGGTGTACTTGAGATTGTTGCAATTTTTAATGATGTCCACGGCCAGACTCATTCAGATTGAATTTGATATTGTTAGGTTCATTCATTGCTGTACTGATGCGCGTGTACAAATGAACACCTTACTGTACTTCTATTAGTTTTCGCCATACAATGCAGAATACAAACAATTATCTTCAGAATTGCATATGTTGCTATGAGAATATATATTTTACATCAGACTTGACGTTTAATACAAACTTCCAAACTTCACTTATCTACATACAATTATGTGATAAATAAGCATCGATGTGTCACAACATTTTTAAAATATTCATAAAACGAAGTTTAAATTTACCAATGGCATGCTCCGTTTTAATTGAATATAGCTACAAAGTCAGTAAGGTCTGACTGTCGACAAAGTGTTAGAATGGTTGGAAATACCTTATGTAATCGTATACATGTTATATATAAATAAATCCATTTATAAAATTAATTTATCACAGCAGTTTTCTCACATTCATCATCAGCACTTATAATGAAAGAGATGCTGATATATGGATGCAAGATCCACAAATTACATCTTATCATTTCGTTGTTTCATTAAATAAATCTAATATAATTATTTTGTAAACGTATTCATGTGTCGAATAAGCTTTTTCAGTCAGGCAACATTTATGCCGCTGACTTGCATATGACTTCATATTTAAATGGACAAAATGACGGAAACAATTAAGAACAGCTTACTTTACATTATTCTATATAAGTGTTTATATTTCTAACTTAACTTATCTTCTAGTATTATCAATAATGATGAAGGAATATATATGTAACTCTTGGTAATATTTCAACTTTATATGAAAAATGACATATCTTTGGCACACGGGTAACAATTTGTTTGCCGATATAGCATAACCAGACAAATTTTGTCTGCAAATACAAGTATGTGTTTATTCTCTGACAGTTTTTCTATCCTTTTACACCCAGACAGTTTTCAAATTATCATGGTTTTGTTTATTGATGCAACCGGCCGAGTTAAACGTCCGATAAATTAAGCTGTAAAGTGATGTTAGTTATGGAGTAAAAGAAAAATATTTGGTTATATGATCATCCAACGTCTGGCCAAAGCCTGATATATTGGTACTTCACTTACTTGTTCACGTAAGATATACTCTGGTTGACTACCAAGTACCAGTGGAATGATTAACAAGTACAAGTACACAAGTATATAAATGCATTAATAAATTTATTTTACAAATTTATTCTATAGAAATAAAAAATTTAATATCAGATTTGTGTAAAGTTTCTTTACCGCACATTTTTCCTTCAATATAATGTTAAACAAATCTCAATCCTTCTATATGTACGAATATTCTTGATGTTGTTTTTCACATTAAACTGGACGCTACAAATGTTTATTTAACATTAATTGTCTAGTTGTAAATAACAAACCACTGAGTACTGAAAGTTAACAAATCAAAAATAGTTGTTTACCAAAATAACACGTTTCATTGCGTAGTTTTCTTGCAAAAAACTCTTTAATTGAAATTCATTCAATTCAATTATCCTCGGACAAAATCACAGCTTGCTTCATGCTTTTATCTCTCCAAGGAGATTATTCTGTCATTAAAGTAATAGTTTTTCGTAGCACTTGTTATTCATTTCACAGTTAAACTTTTCCCGAAAAACAGTGGGTCATTAGTGTCACATAATGGATTATGGAACTATATTCCTGTCTAATGTAATCTTTAAATCAGAAAATACAGCTGATATTGAAGTGTTATATTTAACACCACGTAAGTCTAACGTATGTTAACTGAACAGATAATGTTCACGTACATATATAAATAAGAAAATAAGAATCCCTAAAGAAAGCCCAACACGGAATACTTGAAAATGTTGCAGGCTGGGTTTGATTGAGCCTGTTCATGGACGGTACTGTCAAATGCAACCGTCCACGTCCCCTTGCACCGGCTTAAGCAAAACATGAAATGGTACAATTTTGAATTTACAAACATCCGCAGATGTGTTCATACGGCGGTTATCATGGAACCATGACGTAACACAGGATGCCATTTCATGAAAAGCGGCGTATGGTCCCCAAGTAATTTAGAAATTTTAATATCATTACAATTATCATTAATCATATATTTATTTTACTAATTTCAGTTGATACTGACGGATTTTATTGGATACAAAACCGAAGACGACCTCAAATAAAAGGAGGAAAAGCGAGGGAAGTATATTCTCCAAGTCTGTAATATAAGAGAACAAGGTCACTCGGAGAATTATATAATTAGATATGATTTGTAGCTCATCAATGTAACAATTCTAAGGATGAAAATAAATTATAAACATTCAGATACTGTTCTCTTGACATACATACACTATTACCGATATATCATTTTATACAATATATCATTTTATATAATGTTGGATAAGTAAAGCTAGTTGAGGTCGATATAATGATACACAAGACATCCTGATTAACTAAACCAAGGTCAATCTAATCTAAATGATTTATTTGGATGTGGATCCTTCTTTGTGAACCTTATTACAGACAAGATCAAACAAATTTGTACAGCAAACATGTCTTAAAGCTAGAAGAGTAAAAGCATATGAAAAACAAGATCAACAAGGAAGGGCGGCGTTTAATGATTGCAGCCCTCACACATGATCACTGGCAAGGACCTTCGCAGGACACAAACAAAAAATAGAACAGGACAGGTCACAAGGCAAAGCACGGACGTGGTAATTTTTTATGCTGGAAACTGTTTCATGATACCATAATTGCGTTGCGCACAGAGATTAATCAGAAACTTACAATGTCTTCATTAATAAAAAAACCTATAATTGGAATTTCTCATATTGTCATAACATAATAAGTTTTTCATTCTAAGTTTTTTATTCTCTCCTACTATTGTTAAATATTGTAGGGAAATAAAGTAAGGGTCATAACGACACTTTTGATTTTATATGTCGACTTACCTGAGAAAGACGCCATGTGCTTCTTTGTGCATTATTCCAGGCACAAGCAGGCGCCTTCGTAAAACAACCGAACTTACATATTAAGCTAGATGGATAGCTTCTACACCTGAAAAAATCCAAAAGCCTCTGGTGGGATCTCAGCCTACAGCGGTTATATGCAAGGTATTCGCACTCAGGAACCTTTACAGCCCTCTTGGTAACATATCTCAGATATATCTATTACATGCATAATAGTACACGCTCTTTGCGGTGTTCTATATCAACTGTAGAAATTGCGTATATAAGTCCCAATAACTAAAATTAATGGCGTGTTTCCACCAAAAATAAAGATATCCGTCTACATTTCCCATAGACTGACCTTCATACCGGGGCATGCTATTATTTATTGCAATAAAGTATGTTACAGTTGTGATTCGATGTATGTTTATATTGTCATAGAGATACCCTGTTTCTGACATTAATCCTACAATAAAATAAGATTACTGGGATGTAAACAGTTCACAGATCATAAAATCTATACGCTAGATGTCATAAACGTCTCCTATACCTTCAGCCTTACGAGTAATATGGTGTTTTATGTTGAATAAAATATAGATAAATGTGATGGTGTTGAAAAAATAGTTGCTAGAATTATGATAGTATAAAATTAATGTTTGCAAATTATATTATTTCAAAAATTAGTACGTTGTTAGAATCAATAGAGAAATCTTTAAAGGAGGTATAAGAATTAATGTAGGAAACCTTCCATTCTATTTACAAAATGAATATGTTTGTGATTCAACTCGTGATAGGAATATTTTGTTATCTTTTACTTTTTTATATCACTTACATGATAATGGCAAGCCCTTTTTAAACCAAACGATTGATGTTTTGTCCTTTTTGTCTGTAAATGTATCTTTAATGCTATATAAAATGAGTTATTTCGATTTAAAACGGTATGAAGTATGAATAATATTTTCTAATTGCATCAATTGAAATAACATCACATTATATTTAATTTGATTACATCAACTACAAAGACTTTGTCATCTTACACAAAAAAATCAAAAATAAATTGGATAGGCTAACTGTCTCAGTGGAACTGTTATAGTTTAAAATTTGAAATACTTAGAAAATCTATGTCTAAAATAATATATTTATACGATGTTACAGTTGTTACTGTGAGCAGTAAATATCGTACATAAAAGACTTTGGTCATCACTATATCTGCTATTTATGTAGAAATACATGACTACGTCTTTTATTTTTTTTTTCAACTAAAATATAGTCTTTCTGAGTCGTCTACATGGCTATTACACAATTGATAGTATAATTATGTATAAATTCCTTAGAACTTTCATGACCAAACAAGTTCTTCTAACTTTAAATTGACACAAATGTTTATAAACTTACATGTACCTCTTTTGAGCTACTTCGTGTTTCTTTTAGTATGATGATGACAAAGTCTACTGTTATGAAGAAATTTACAATGCAAATCTATTTTCCTCAGTTGGAGAATTTTATAGTGATGGACTGCAACTAAACATTAGAAATTAAATAAAGTTGCCATTTAAAAGATTGTTTTAGCAAACGAGCTTATTTCAAAACTCATTGTAGCATTGTTTTTACTGCAATCTAAAGAAATGGAAACGGATATGCCCATGGGAGTAATTATTGTTTTCTTAACGCTTCATTCTTTTATTTCACAATGAGGTCCATTAATTGATAATGTGTCTGTTTCGTTTGCTGTGGCGTGTCGCAGGCATCACCAATAACAATGAGTTTAAAATGCCGTAAGGTGTAGGAAATTATTGTGAACTACAGTTTTGGAGAATTACTCTACCATCTTATAAGTTTAAAATTTAAAAACAGGGATGCAAAAAAAAATATCACGTAATTTGTTATGACATCAGGTGTTAAAATTTACTTTATGTAATACTATGATTTCTGCATACATAATCAATGACATGGCATCACACAAATTGTCTAACGTTGAACTTATTTGCGCAAACATTTGTTTTGCCTTTTTTCTGCCTCCTCCGCATTTAACAAGAAGTATATTAATTTTGTACCAATTTTTTATGATAAGTATCCCTGAGATCATAGACTCTAGTCTGATGTTAATATTAAATCAAATCCCTAATGAATAAAATTACGATCATTTCAAAGTAGAGCCATTAATTGACTGTAATAAAGAGCAAATACAATAAATATTCAATTGAATGATATCAGTTTATTTACCACTTTACTTTTTGATGTTATTTGTCTTGGAGCGGGTAAACAAGTATCATTTGAATAATATACGTAGAAAGATAATATATATCTTATCAGTAATGTCGTGTGTCTCTATCAGTCCTGTAATTGACTTTCTCTCTGTAGACAATCTGTATCTGTTTATAAACCTTTCAACTTGATTGTTCACGAACCATTTGATTTCATTGTAACTTGCGATAAGACTTTTAAAGAGGAACCTGATAAAGACAATTTATATATATCGAACATTAACAATTTAGATAAAAATGAAATTCGTATGCATTACAATTATAATTAGCCTTATCATTGATACAAGTTATCAACTGTAGCTTATCTTAATCTAGCCTGCTATTATAAGAAAATTGCCAAATGATTATTTACATATAAATATGCAAAAAAATGTCATAAAAATGAATGGTCTTATTATGGTTTCTGCTGTTATTCATGTTTGTAAGGCAATGTAAATACGGAATGAAATGGCATGAAAATACATATGTGAAGAATATGTGATATGTATGATGAGAAAAATAAATCAACACAAATAAAACGAATTATAATAGAAATATAGTTATTACGATAATGATAATGGGGTTAATAATGAGATTCTGTTGTTGCCTTGCTACTTTTTCTGTTTCTGTTATGAGTTATCATTGTTTTCTCAAATCTTCATTTTTTATTTCACAAATAAGGTCCATTAACTGATAATGTGACTGTTTTGTTTGCCGTGGCGTGTCACAAGCATTATCACCATTTTGGTTTCCAAATTATTGTGAACTACAGTTTTGGAGAAGAATTACTTTACCATCTTATGAGTTTAAAATTAAAAAACAGGGATACAAAAAAGCATCACGTTATTTATCATGACACCAGGTGTTGAAATTTACTTTATGTATGATTTCTGCATACATAATCAATGACATGGCATCACACAAATTGTAAGATGGTGAACTAATTTGGATATACTATTATTTTGCCTTTTTGTCTTCTCCACATTTGACAAGAAGTATATAAATCTTGTACTTTTTTATATCACAAATATCCCCTAGACTCCTGTAAATATTAATCCATTACCTAATGAAATACGTTTATGATCATTTTAAAGTAGAATCATTAATAGAGCAAACCATTGTAATAAAGAGCAAATATAATATATATTCAATTGAATGATATCAGTTTATTTACCACTTTACTTTTGATGTAATTTGTATGGGAGCGGGTAAACAAATATCATTTGACTTATATACGTAGAAAGGTAAGTAACAGAAAGAGCATCGAAACACAAGGCTATCTGATTTGTACGAGGGGGCGTAGCCCCGAAGTATTAATCGGATTGCCGAGTGTTTTGATGTTTTTTCTCTTTTGTATCATAGTCAAACATAAAAACACGTTCCCTGTTGTCACAGTATGAAACCCCAGAAAAAAGTAACCAATGAACGAGCATCTGAATATGATATTTCTGTCGCATTCCCTTTCTCTGCCGTCACAATAAGTAAACCCCAGCAAAAATGAACCAATCAATGGGCATGATCTGGAGTGTGAGTAACTGATACCTGCACTCCAGTTACCGCACTGTGCATGTATATGTAACTATACGATTTAACTCTGACACATTTTCAACAGAAAGGTCCCCAAACTATGATTCAATAGATATCTTATCAGTAATGCAATGTGTCTCTATCGGTCCTGTAATTGACTTTCTCTCTGTAGACAATCTGTATCTGTTTATCAACCTTTCAACTTGATTGTTCACGAATCATTTGATTTCATTGTAACTTGCGATAAGACTTTTAAAGAGGAACCTGATAAAGTCATTTATATATATCGAACATTAACAATTTAGATAAAATGAAATTCGTTTCCATTACAATTACAGTTATCTTTATCATTGATACAAGTTATCAACTGTAGCTTATCAAACTCTACTTTGCCTACTATTTTAAGAAAATTGTCATGTGATCATTCCGATAACGCTACATTTAAACAAACAAGTTAAGATAAATTTAACTCAGGAAATGATCGTCATATTATTGAATGGTCTTATTGTGGTTTCTGCTGTCAATCTTGTTTGTAAGGCAATGTAAATACGGGCTGAAATGGCATGAAAATACATATGTGAAGAACATGCGATATGTATGATGAGAAAAATAAATCAACACAAATAAAACGAATTATAATAGAAATATAGTAAATACGGTAGAGATAATGATAATGGGGTTAATAAAGATGAGAATCTGTTGTACCTGCTACTTTCTGTTTCTGTTGGTACTGATGTTTTTACAGCTGCAAAAGATTATGACGAACGATTATAACGACGATTGCGATGATTGTGATGACAACGATGACAGCGATGATGAAAAAAATAATAATTTTTCTGCTGATGGAGAAAAGTCGATACTAGACTTACATTGAATGACAACATAATGGAATTTTAAGAACATAGCTATATACGGTATTTTAGAGATTCAATGCAAATTAACGATATGAACATGTCTTCAAAAGAATATATCACTTTTATGTAAATTATGACTTTTTGCCAGGCAAAAGCTGACAAAACCTTATCATAATACAAAATGTTCACTTTACTGATAAAATTATATTGATATACTCACAGACAAATGACTTCTCGAGGAATCTCCCTTTTGGCATGTTCCCCTATAGTTTAAAATTTCAGTTTATCTTCTTTTTAACAACAATATCATTAAAAATACTGTTCAGCAAATATTTTATTGTACGCCTGTTTGATGACATTATGGTAATTTCTTTGAAACGAAAATTGTCTCAGTATTGGTCTCAAGACGTATTTTGGACTCAGGACTTTCCGTGTATCGCAACTCTGAACGTTTCAAAATTGTTGCTGTTCAATGATATTCTAACTGGGTTACACGCAATGCTTAATCGGTAACCTAGACCAAAACCAGATATATATATAAGAATGAATTTATACATTATGACAAATGACTTTCAGAATAATTATTGCTAACCTGTATAGTATATTATCCAATGTGGCCATACCACGTGACTTTTCGGGTACGGAACACGCCGATTTTTCACCCGATTCAGGTATGTTTTTTATTCACAACTTATTTATTACTCAACCGATTTTGATCAGATAAGGCGCAGAGTACCCGTAATTTATATCAGCTATCCACGGTATATCAAAATTCTGAAAACCCCTGAATGATTTTTGAGAACATTCGAGTACAGTTTTCTTTTCATAGCCGGGCCGAGGGGGAACGGTACACACTCATTTGTCATAACAAGCAAATTTCTAGCAAGTCATATGTTTTTTGGCACCATTTTCATAGAAAAATACATGTTAAATCTGATATATTTACTATGTCCAATGTATCGAGTGAAATGCAGTTATGTTTTAGCATATTTTCATAAAGTTATGTTGAAATGGTACGGAAACACACTGTTATTTTCAAAAAGATACCGACACACACAATTTCTGTCTTTGTAATAATTCTAAAATAAAATATATTAAAATTTAATTTCAATTATAATGTGAGTGATTTTTTTATTCATAGTTATACATTTTATTAATTTAAACGAGAACCCAGGGATCTGCTTTGCAATGTATCATAATGCTTACTTTTAATATTTATATGTATTTGTGCCACTTTATTTCAAGAGATCACGCTTAACATTTAAAACCTCCATGTATTTTGTCCTATTAAAATCACCTAGGGTATGTTAAACACTTCGATCTTCACAGAATCAGGTAGTTGCGCTCTATAGAAAGAAAAAATGTTGTTATATAGTGATGTGTTTATTGTTGTTCATTGTTGTTTTTTATTTCTTTTAGTTTAAGTAAAGTAAGATGTGTATTTTTGCTTCACCCTGAAAAAAATAAAACAAGGGTCATGACCTTAAACGCTTGAAAAAGTATTCATTACTTGATAACAATTTATATTATATTTATATTTTGTTTAATAATAAGCAAGTCATTAAGTACAATTTAGCAATATCATGGTCATGTTTAATCAAATCAAATCACAAGAAGGCGCTGAATTTGTTTGGGTCTTCAGAATGTCAGAAAGGTGAAGGCTGTGAGATTGTAAACCAATTTGTTTTTGTATAGTGCCACCAATGTTGTTTCTAGTGTCATAACTGAAGGAAGTTGGCTATAAGGGCTTATTTGCAACAACTGAATATGTTAATTCATTGTTTATTTGGGCTTAAACAATAAAAAAAAACAAAAAAAAAAAAACAAACAAACAAAAAAAAAAAAAAAAAAAACATGAGTTGCCTTAACTTGGATTTGAACTCAGGACATCTCTCTTCCTTAACGCGCGCGGTTACCCCTCGACCACGGGGAAAGTTATAAGATAACAGCCTGAAGAAACCCATATCATTCTAAATTAGGGTTTGTAACCCTTATTAATTTCGTTTGACCACTCATGTAAATAATCATGGAGCTTCATATTACATGTATATCTGTTAAAGAATTACACAATATTTTGAAATAATATTTGACCAATCGGGAACTACTTTTTCTTCTCCCGAGAAGGCTTTGAAAATTAATGCGCCCGTCATTTGACAAATTTAACACAGTGATCCCCCCTTATTTTTTATTCAGCGTTTAGAGTACATATAAAGGTAAGTAACCGCTTCCAGGGGTCTACTTTCGGACTACTTTTCTTATTTGTTTGCAAATAAGCATATCAGAGCCTGAAATTTCGCTACCATAATTTGTTTGGTTCTGATGACCCAACAAAAAAAAATGTAGTCGCCATTGCTTAAATTTTTAATGTTTAAAAGGCATGAAGCTTTGAAAATAACTTTTAGTTCATGTAATTAGGTCATTTTTTGTTTGGTTTCACGGCTCATAAAACTGACATTTATTCAGTGTTTGGCGACTTTCAAGTTTTACAAGTGCCCCTTTGGTTATAAAAATAAAAGGAAACGAACGGGCACCTTTGAGTAAAACGACCGACATTCTGTACGGTAATAAGAAAACTTTCTCACATAAAAAATCGAAACATCGAAGGTCACTTGTGGAGACCGTACCTACTTCATGTAGTATATAAAACAGGACGCAGCCTCCAAAATCCATAGCATTTTTGATTGACAACAAAATTGGTATTATTAAAAATATCATTTTATTTTTTAACACAAACATTGCAAGCAACAATATCCATGAACTCAAGTGTTAAATGCCATCTTGAAATGGGAAAGTCCAAGATAGGCATAATTTTACCAAATTTCCTCATCATGTATATCCTTACATGTATATGTAACAAGGTTACCTTGTATAAAATTACGTTACGATATATAACAGGCATTGTTCCCATATGGGTTTCTTCAAATTATCAAAATTTGATTTGCCACGTTTAAAACGTGCGGGAAATATAAATTTGTCCATATGTAGATAATTTGATAATTTGATACATGCAGTTTAGTTTTGGGACCCTGGCAGATTGTTCATTACCAAAAATCATGTGGCCCGAAAAAAAAAAATAAAAAAACCTTTTTTTTTCCCCGTTTTTTGATTTAAAAAAATCCACTTAACACCAAAAACCAGCGCGTTTTTTTTTCTCCAAATTCGACTTATTTAAAACTAACATTTTGCAAGGAAACATAATTTATATTTCCAAAACTTACTTCCTAACTTCTTGTTTTCTTTTTTATATATTCATAACTACCGTTTAGAACAGGTCATTTTATATATTCGAACAAACAAATTAAATGAAATTAATAAATTTCGCCACATAACAGATGTCCCTCATTGAATTTCACCCAATTCTTTTATAATCCAAAAGAACTTATACCAAATTTTTTCAAATGAAAATCAAAAAAAAAACAAAATTTTGAAACCGTCTTCCGTATCCCTCCCTAAAATTTTAACATTTTATAGCCAATTATTTTAATTTTGCCTCAACATATAAAATTCGAATTGTGGCGCAACGTAGCTCATCAAAATTATTCTTTTTTTTTTTTTTTAATAATTCTGTTTACATCAAAGTAGGCATAATGATACTTTGCAAAACAGGTCCCAGGTTCTCGTTTAAAATTTAATAAAATTATAACTAAAAAAAAATCAATCACATTTATAATTTAAATTAATTTTTTGTATATATATTTAAAATTTTAAGAATTGTTTCAAAAACAGAAATTTGTTGTGTACCGTATCTTTTTTAAAAAAAAACAGTGTGTTTCCGTCCATTTCAACATAACTTTAATGAAAATTTTGCCTAAAACATCAACTGCATTTCAACCCTTGATACATTGGACATAGGTAAATATAATCAGATTTAACATGCTGATATGTTCTATGACAATTAGTGTCCAAAAAACATATGACTTGCTAGAAATCGCCTGTTTATGCCCAAAATGAGTCGTGTGTACCGTTCCCCTCGGCCCAGGCTATTGTGAAAAGAAAACTGTACTTCGAATGTTTCTCCAAAAACCATTCAGGGGTTTTCAGAATTTTGATATAAACCGCTGGGATAGGCTGATTATAATTACGGGTACTCCTGCGCCTTATCTGATCAAAATCGGCTTAAAGGGTTGAGTAATTTAAATTAAGTTCGTGGGAATAAAAAACATACCTGAATTCGGGGAAAAAAAAAATGCGGCGTGTTCCCGTATCCGAAAAGTCACGTGGTATGGCCACATTGTTATAATTCTCTCCTAACAGCCCAAAAAATTCAGATGGATTAAAATTTATAATTTTGTTGGTGTGGATTATCCACCATAGCGATTGCGTATAAAAGTCTCAGAATTCCTCTCCTAATGTCGTCCGTCTACATCTTCCATAAATTGATATAAAATTCAGGACATGGGATTATTTATCGCAATAAAGTCTGTTACAGTTGAGAATCGACGTATATTTATATTGTCGTACTGATACCTATTTCTGACATTTAACCTACAATAAAATAAGATTACTGTGATATTAATAGTTCACAGATCATAAAATGTATACGCTAGAGGTCATGAAAGCCTATTACGAAATATACGATGTTTTATGAAACATAAAGTAAAAATAATATTGATGAGATGAGAATTTTTGCTAGTATAAATCTTTTAATATGCAAATTAAAGTAAATGTAGGATATCTCAGGGTTAAAAACAATAATCATCGTTTTATCGGGCGGTATGAAGATAATTATTGCATGACTGGTGGAGGCCACGAGTGTAGTATGATAATTTTCATGCCACAAGAATTAAGGTAAAAGAAGGTAATAGTATATTCAATTCATTTCATGTAAATATACTTGTTTTAAGAAATGATGAGAATTTTACTGCTCAATCTATTTCTGTAACTTTTGATCATACACAGTTATCATTTCAAAATAAAAAACAGATTATTTATTTAAGTAAGTTATAAAATAGGCTTTGTGTTATTTTTATATGTAATCGATATTTCAAATATCTTATTACTTTAACATTGTGAACTTAAACAATCTTTTCTCTTTGTTTCTTTAACTTTTGATCATACACAGTTATCATTTCAAAATAAAAAACAGATTATTTATTTAAGTAAGTTATAAAATAGGCTTTGTGTTATTTTTATATGTAATCGATATTTCAAATATCTTATTACTTTAACATTGTGAACTTAAACAATCTTTTCTCTTTGTTTCAACAACTTAATAATTTTGTGAAGAATTCATCTTAAATATCAATACAAATTGCAAGTCAAAATATATTAGCTCTTCCTCGGAATCTTTAAAATAAGGATTTTTAATTGTTTTGTAACCCAAAGTATAGCTCGTGCATAACTCTAAATACAATGCTTAATTGAAGTTTTAAAGATGGAATGCAGAGTCAAAAGTGAAATTGGCTGATGTAAATCAAATTGACATATAATTCGTGTAAGGCTAATTGGTCTGTGTCTAATATTTCACAGTACTCCATGAGGATTTATTTGACGGTTTCCTTTTCGAGTTGAAAATAAATGATGAAAGAAAGGCATGATTACATTTATTGAGACACCAGTGCTTAAAATGTGTAGTCACTAGCTATAGTCTAAATTTGGGAACAGCGCCGTTTTAATCTGACCTAAATATGTGTTCTACATTGATTTTTTGTTTGTGCTTTTTTTCTGTTTTCCTTTAAGAAGTGTACATCATATTTTATACCCCGTCATTGCAAATGTAACATTTACGTGTGTGCGGTTATTTTCTATCATACGTGTCTAAGCTATATCAAAATCTGGAAGATGGGTGATAAGAAGCATTAATCACAACAAAATTACATGAATGAATTGCAGACTCTGTTTGAGTCTATACATGACAGAAACCTTCCATAAATGTGTTCTTACCTAATTTATATAAATGTCAATGGGCTTTTACATGATATAATATAAACGATGACGTCAACAGTACGTAATTAAAGTAATTATTTTGACCTCCTTAGTAAGCAATATCGTTTTTTGTTGTCGAAATATTATCGTGTAAAACCGCGTTGAAGACTTTACAAAAGGCGCCTTATACAAGCTGGCTGCCAAAAATGATCAGTACATTTTACTATAAATAGACTTGTTATATATGTGATTTCGTCCATGGTTGATATTTTATCTAGTAAACTATGGTACAAGATAAAAAATGAAATGCAAAATATTTGCTAAAAAATCTCTTTTTATTTCCAGTTTTATTCAAAAGTATTTATTTTACTCCCATTGTAAATCTGGTATGCATTTTGTCTGCCATTGTTCCGGTTATAAATGTAAATGCAAAATAATTATGTGTTTTATGTTGATTTATTTTGTTTAAGGATTTCTATTTTGTACTTTTATTGACGTCTTTATTCATTTATTGTTTTAAATGCATGGAGATAAACTTTCTTACTGTATACATAAATATACAAAATACTAGTTATGTAGACATGTATCCTGTTTGACGCTGCCAAATTAAAATTCTTAGTGCATGTCATGTCAACTTGGCATTCTGCAATCGCAGAATTCAACTTGTAATGAAGAACTGGCATCGAGTCAATTATCCGAATAATACATGTTTGTGAGCGCATTATATAAATGGCTTTGACTCGTGTTCAAGAGTTCTACGTCACTGTTTATTGTATGATTACACGTAAAATAGAGGGAAATAAAGAATCCCAAAAGAACACACAAAACGACAAAATACTGCAGGCTCGGTTTGATTCAGCCTGTTCATGATTGGTAATTGAAAGTGAAAGTTACCGTTAACACCCCTTGTACCGTCTTGAGCAGTATTCAACATCTAACAGGAAATGGTAAAACATCCGCAGATAAAGTCTCGCGATTAAGACTTTGAGGCCCTGGTAGAAGTGGTCTTACTATCGAATCGGTCTTATTTTCGAGACCCTTGCTAGTTGCCACAGTATGTGTTACGTGTAAAAGGTGGTTTTTATTATCGATTGGATTCTATGATTCTAACACTTGGAACAATACAATGCCTTTCAACATTAATTTTATTCAGCAAAATTATTATTTCTGTATAATTGAAAATACATGCATCATTCCCAGACAAAGATGTTGAGTTCTTCAATAACTGCTCTTCTTTAAATGTTTCCCTTTCCCGTGATTCAATGAAAAAAGTCGACAATTGCTATAATTGCACTTGTAAGGCATAAAATAAATAGAAAATGTTTTTGATTTTCGTTAACACCAGTGTGAAGCATATTTCTCATCGAAGAGCGGAAATATATCAACATTTTCACTTCTTAGATTGATAAATAGCATATTCATTCAAAACAAACATATATCCTCAATATGTCTCTTGTAAATAAGCCATTGCGAAATTGCATGGAATATTATATGAAAAGCAGTTCTTAGATATTCTAATTTAGTAGAAGTTGTAGGAGGATATTGATTAAATAAATGTAACTATATGCATATTTCTGGTATAAAATGTTTGATAAATCATTTTGTTTTTGATGCTATTTCTGTTGTTGTTGTTGTTGTTTTTGTTGATGATGCTGTGGGTTACAAAAGAGATAGCAGAAAATACATTGTACATCATTCTACTTTCTTTAACAGTGTACTTGTCTGCTCAAATGAAAAAATTTAAGAGCTGTACTGTCTTTTTATTTATAGCTTATGAACGTTTATAATATTTATTTTATATCACCTTCTAAGATACAAAAATGTCTTTAAGTAAGTGATTTTAAGCAAAAAACTAATAACAATCATAATGTGTCAGTTAGTTCAAAATAGAAACGTGCCATTTACAAGAAACACATTGCTATCGAGGTCGCAGTATTGCTCGAGATGTAATTTGTTTGCCATATGAAAAGCTTGTAATGAATCATTTAGCTAAAAATGTTTATTTGAATCAGTTTCTGATAGAATCTCAGCAGATATAATGTTTAATACACCGACGAGATTATTCTGCCATTAGAGTAATTGTTTTCTTAACACTTCTTATTCATTTCACAGTTAACATTTTACCGCTTGCTGAAGGCCGTAAATGAATGATGAGATCGGTTTGTGCTTGACTATTTTTTCTTTGCTGTTTGGCCGGTTATACGGTGCATAAACACAATTATGGTCATATGGCACCAAAACAGGATGAATGATTTTTGCTAACGTGTTACAAACATTAAGTAACACAAGGGGTCAATACCACCTCACCTGCTGGATCTAAGAGATGCATAGACTTCAATAATTTAACCCATCTAGCCGCTCCTTACTTTCACGTAAGGGCAATTCTGATGCATCAGCTCGTAAAACAACCGCAGCTACAATGAATTGCTATCTGTAAAATAAATTGAGTAATTTAAAATCGTAGACTAATATGATAATAGAAAGTAACTTAAATTCATCAAATATATGAATAGAAATAAATTATTTATAGAAAAAACATACATTACCTGTATAATTGGATTCAAATACATGTACTTTACTTCAATACATTTAAGAAAGATAAGGTTTCATATCATAGGAAGTACTGGTGTTATGGGGTTTTCTTCAATAGCAAGGAGACCGTGAAATTCAGTAAAAAGAATATAAAAAGCAGACGACAATTTTCTCTGTAACAACAGCCGTCAAACTGACATCTAGAGGGTAATGAAAACATAACATGGTCCACACAGATTGATTGAATACGTTCCATTACAATTACTTATGATATCACTTTGAAATATAAAAGCTAAGGAAATATGATAAAAGATATGATGAGAACAAAGAGAACAAACTAACAAACTACAAATTACTATTAAAAAACTATTTACAGAAACTAAAAAAATAAACTAAAGCCTTATAAAATGCAGATAATTTCAGATATTTTCTTCGTTTCAAATTTTCTTGTCGGTTGGTTGTTTTAACATAAAATTTAAAGAGAAAATAATTTGTGTAAACTGACATTTAAATTTTAAATTGAATGAATGAAAAGATAATGAAACTTAAATTGCCATGGAAAACAGTCATCTTCTATATTGACTTTGCAAAAGTTACCATTATCAAGGCACGCAAAAAACGTCTTACAAGCGTAATAACTTTCAAAATTAGTTTTTATATGACAATTTCAAGTTTCAAAGATGCTTAGAATTGTCTGGAATCAAACGCAAGCTCATTGACTTAAAACGTGAAAGCACAATGCCCTGAATTATTAAGCCATTAAAAAAATGTATTATAGAATTCGGATTATGTCTTTTATCAAGTGAGTTATGAAATAATAACTGTATCACTGAATGTGTTAACATTTGTTTCAAACCTTTCATGTTTGTAAGGACTCTTCATTGATTCCAATATATCAATAGTTTATAGAAAGATAAATACAACATACAATTATCTATGCTTAGACATTATGCGTGATAAGAGCATTATAAGCTGCAAACAGGAGGTAAACGTACAAAGCATATAAAGAAAGATTCTAAATTTTAAGCACACATTCAGACGACAATGGCGATTCACAATATTCACAGTGTGCCCTTATAAATTGCATTATGCCGCCAGTCATCTGTCCGGACAAAAAGCAGTTTTGCTTTTAGGACATGCATCACAGTCATTTAAATATTGATAAAGATTGTGACGACTTCCATTTATAGATGACGCAAAATCCATGTAGGAAAATTCGGTTTCAATCGAGTGGAAGGAAATAAGATATGTCTATACGAGACAAATTTCAAATACATATAAAGTTTACCATTCTTGTACGAAAAAGTACGTCAGTAAACCACAACGGTAGATTGAAATTATCACTTCTGTCCATGAACGATCCTTGCCACTGGTTCTTGTTTGTGGGGGTTGCGTTCATTGATCGCCGCCTTTACTTGTTGATCTTGTTTATCAAATATAACATTTTTTATATTCAAATCAAACCGAGCTTGCAAGATTTGAAATTTTGTCGTTTTCGGTGTTCTTTAAGGATTCTTTAGCCCCATTTGTTTAAACTTTGATACTTGTGTGTCAAACGTTGTCATTTTTATGTTATCTACTCAGTTTCTAGAATCTGTTATTTTCAATCTTATTTCAGTTTAAAGTATTGTATTTATGGCACACACCTGATTCACGATTTCAACTACACAAATGGTGTTTTTAACCCGTGCATTTCAAATATTCATGTAACCATCTAAATATGGTTCGTTTTAACGGTGTCAAGACTCGGTACAAATATCAAGCGCTCCACATGGGGAAATTTTCTATATGTTTTTTAAATTCAGCTATGACACTAACATGCACAGGAACTCTTTTACTGACAGTGTGCGTGTCAGGAAGAATCTAAATTTATGAAAATTGCGCCAACGAGCAAAACATCAACACAACAACACAACAACTACAGAAAGAACTTGGATCTAAAATTCTTAGGGGTTTAATGATAATGTTTCAAACAATTTATTGCACTTTTGGCGATAATTATTGACTCGATGTCAATTTAAGGTTATTCTTTCACAATTGTTTTTAAACACATCCTTACAAGGAGATTATAAATAAGCTATTATATTAACAAGAAATATCAAAAAGCAATTGTCACGATGTATGTTTTAAATTGCTATTGATTTTGTTTGTTTTCTTCTACGTCAAATCTCTCAAAGCTTTAATTATCAAATCACATGAAAAGCACGCTTAACTCTCCAAAAATGTTTCCAGCCGTAATACCTTTCTAACAGGATACTTACGAAAAGCCTAAGCACAGCTTGATTTCCTAGATGAGTTTCAAATACTAAAAATAAAATTCCAGCCGGAATTTTTCTAGTTTTCCGCCCAGAAAAGTGAACAAAATATTTTTCTTGTGAGACAGAATGGCACGGATTTTGCGTTTCCGTCCCTGGTCCGCCCAGAAATCACTTATTCCGTGCCAATTCCGTGCCAATTCCGCCCAGAATCCGTGCCAAAATTTCGTACAGGTACATTGATAATTTTCAAACACATCATTCAAGTTTTTCCACCTTAAACGGTAACATAATTATAGAAAATTAAAAATATCACGTAATGGTTTTTTGTTCTTAATTAGGTGTCTTATTCCCTAGAGGATTATCCGTAACGTACCGGCAAACGGTATTTATCCAGGTTTCCGAAAAGGTCAATTAACCAATCATGTACGGTTTACAGATCACATGCTCCTCCATGTACCGAAAACATGTCACGTGCTCCTCCATGCCTCAAAAGTTAAACGCGTACCAATACCCTGCGGTCTCCAGACCGCAGGGAATAAACTCAGATCGAAGAAATTTTTCACCTAGCTGCTTAAATCAGGTTAATAACGGACATACAAAAAGTGAGACCATTAAAATTATTTTCAATTTTTTTGTTAGTGTATTTCGTAATTATATTTAGCATATCTTTCTGTTAAAGTAAGTTAAAACTTTAAATTGTATGTTGTTGTTGTTTTTTTTGCTCAATTTCATGAAACTTATTTGCAAATTACATATTCTGAACATTTGAAAGTTTGATTTTCTTATGAAAAAGCTTTTTATTAATAAAAGGTATTGAAGTGGAGAATTTCCGACTCATAGAATTTTTTTTATCTAATTCTAATTCATTATCCTTCGATAAGCATGTGCAACGTGCATAACAAGAACTCATTTAAACAAATTGATTTCCTTTGTCAAAGATCCAGATTTAATATATTTCATCTGTGCAGTCTTCTGTTGCGCAACACTTATTTGTTGTTTGGTATTAAATAAAATAAGTTGATTAGATTGCACATTTTACTACTTGAGCAGTTCCATTCGACTGTTTCGAAAATTTTCTTAACAAGACTTGTATTTTAAGTGATTGCACATTTCAGATTGTTCCGTTAGAAAATGAAGATGCAAAATATATGTCTTCGTTGATTTAAATCGTTGCGATTTAATAAAATTTAGTTTCATTGGTGCCATTTATGTCATTTAAACTGTATGAAATTAACAATCTATTGTAAACATAAATAAACAAATGATAGTTATGAATAGAGTTTCGAAAATTGCTGTCAGAACATTTTGAAAGCGAATCGAATCAAACTAGCTAGTGGTTTATATAAAAGAACTGATTTACAAGGTTGTAATCGTATAACTTAACAGAATTTCGCATCTATGCGCTCGCATTGCATAATATTAAATGACTTTGACGTTGACTTCGTATTCGAGCGTTGCTCTCAATCGATGTAGAGTAATTTCTATAACAACCTAAAATTGTGTGTGCCTATTACGTAATAGTTAGACATACCACAACTGCAGATCACACAATGACTCACATAATTTACAGTGTAAGAGGTAGGATACTTCATCATCGGACACATGCAAAACTGTTTCTTTTTTTTTTTTTTTCTTCTTCTTTTTTTCCTGTAAACATCCCGTCGACACGAAGGTAAAATATGTTTTTATTCTAAGAAATCGTTAGAATATCAAAAGATAGTGTAGCGAATCAAAAATTGCTATAGTACTTATAATTAAAAAAAAAACGTTAAAGTTGTACAGCCTAGTTTAGTCCTAAAACGGGATACAATTGTTTTTTTCTGAAATGCTCCAACTCGGACTCCCGAACACAATTTATCCCGTTTCCAGGCTTAAAAACCAGGCAGTAAAACTTTAAACGTTTTTAAAAGTTATTTCAAGTACGAAAGCTACATTATTTTTAATATGCTAACGATTTGATTTCTTAGAAAAAAATCTCTTTGAGCCGACAAAAATCCGAATTGGGGCAAATGGCGAAGTATCCTACCAGTCAGTGGGCCCGGATAAATGTCCTCTATGATGACAAATAGAAGTATTGCCCTTATGACACGCATCATAGCCTTGCTAATATCATTGCTGCATTTTGATGAATATTATGACGTCTTCTAATTATAGATGACGAGAAAAAGAACAGAAGTCATTTAGTGGAGTTTCACTCAAGTGGAAGGAAATATGATATTTTAATGAGGAATGAGACAAATTTCAAACATGAAATATAAGGTCTGCCATTCTTGTAAGTTATCCATTTAATAACGTTTGTAAGTAAACTAGTAATTATTGAATTTAATACGTATTCGCCAAACGTGTTAATTTTGAGGGCAACCTATATAGAATGAATATACATTCAGTTTCTTTCAACTACGTATTTGTACTAAAGCGAACTTTGTATTTAAAATACATATGGTTAAAGTTAACCTTATTTTGCATTGCAAATATTATTGTTACCACGACAATACGATTATTTTCAACGGTATAGCAAAACAAAAAACAGGACAAATTTATATGAAGGGCGCTTGACTTTGGGGAAATATTGAATAAAATTGTTGAATTAGATAAGACTAGCATGACGCTTGCTGCACAACTCTAGGGAAAAAAATTAATTTACTGCCGACAATTCGTGCCTCAAGTGGTACCTAAATTTATGCAAATTACGTCAAAGCGCTCGATATCAATAAAACAATTACAGAAATAGCTTGGGTATGGATTCTTAGGAGCGTATTGATAATGTTTAAAAACTTTTATTGCTCATCTAGGGACAATTATTATAGAGGCTATTCGTTGCCAAAAATCTAGCCTTTGAAACTTGACAATGCATTCTTCGGTTCTACTAAACAGATTAGTAAAAATCTAATTGTCGATCCGAGAGTTACATTCGCACTGGTATTAAGCATTCTGATTATCTCGATTTGATAAAATGAAAGCTGTTAACATGCAACTTAGATAAATTGCAAACTGTATTTATAAATGTATATATTTCAACTTTGCGACATGTAGAAATGTAAACGATAGAACGTACACAATACGTTTAATGCTGTGCATCATGACGTTGAGAATGTAACTGCATCAACTTGACACACTCAGGTTTACAACACCACACTTTCCTTTTACATTCTAACGCGATTAACATTTGTAAACGATTTTGCAACTTCCATATATGGAATTATCACGGAAATAGACGAAAATTAATAGGCGGAGCCAATTTCACGAAAGCAGAATATAAAGAGAGGTAACTCTTGCTGGTACAAAAATATTTCAAATTATATAGAAACTGTTACATCAATCTTGACTTTGAACATCCTCTGATTTTGTTAAAACGTATTCTAGTACAGGATATTCAAGTAATGCAAAATTGGTTAAGATATAATGTAAAAATGTAACAACGTATATACTGATAATGAGCATAATAATATGCAAAAACTAAAGTTGGTGCAATAACATAAGGAAATGTTTCCCATATATAATGACACACATCACTAACTATTGATATCATTGATAGGGCTTTGTGAGCCACGGCAATACTCTTAAGCATACCTATTTTTTTTACCTTCAGCAAATAGTACTAGAATGCGATACATGGAAGGCACTTTTGGCAACACGAATAAAGAGAACTGAACAATAAGCATGTGCCTTCTTTCTTTAAAGGGCTATGTTGGATTGTAGTGACCAAGTGTATAACCACGAAACAATGCAAAGTTTACTATCGATAATTCCGTTTTGTATAACCAAAACTTGTGAATTTGTCCCATTTTAATGTTGAAATAAATATTCAGTGTATCCTGGCAACTCTGTTTACCTCCATTGGGAGGTATTTTGAGTCATAGGATGTGATTTAGCCTTTTATTGTTAAACATTTGTAAGCTGGCGTAGATTAAGGTCTTTTCATGCATTGTGCTGAATCAATAGCACCTCTAAAATATGTGTATACATGCTGTCATTAGCTGTTACCTAGATTTGCTGTCTAGATTTGCTATCTATATAATCAAAAACAGAGAAATACTTTTATGTACATAAAATACTACACAGAATATTTATTAAGTTTTGTAGGTGATGGCTTTCTAAGAGATAAAATAAACAAGGTATACATAAATTGATAATCAACATACATACATTTGGACTCATTTAAATTTTACTTATTGAAAAACAAAATGGGAAAAATGGGAAAATATATGGTAAAAATAAAAAGTTATGTACGAAAGGGTACATACAACTTTGGTTATAATTTTACTATTGTTAAAAAGTTTTTTTCTTGTCAAGTCATACGCTAGATTAGAAATAAGGCTACTAATATAAACTACTAGGAAAGACAACAGCCAGAATTTGGTTTGTATTAGTAATCTCTATCAGATGTTGACATGAAAATTGGAAAGTGGTAGGGTAGCAGCTTAACTGTAAATGTTACTCATTCCTATGCAAATTGTAATACAGAAAATCAGTAAATCTATTTGTCGTTGAATATAGTCTTTTCAATAGTTTTCACTTCCTTGAAAAATATTTAACCTCAGACAGTATGTAACCTGGTGTTTTTTGTTTTTTGTTTTTTTTTTTTTAAGTTTCTTTTTCCAGGAAATGTGGTGTCTACAACGTTTTAAAACGTATATGCCTATATTCCTTTAAAGTCCGCTGATGTTGATTGTAGAACAAAACACCTAAAATGTATGAGAAACTACGCCGCTTCTTGTCGCCGACGGTAAATACCGAAAATGAGCGGAAAATACGTTTATTTACGATGATTTAGCGGGCGGGGAAATGGGCGGAGCTTATTTTATCTCCTATTGAAAAACGTGTAAAGCTGGATTATGCTGATCTGAATCATGATGGTTCGACAATGTAAAGCTAAAAATGTAACTTCTGTTTTGAGTATTCGAACACTTGGTATTGCTACTATCAGTTAATGTTTTGTCGTTTAACAAAATGTATTTTGTTGAAATGCATGTTTACAATGTTAAATCGGCAAACTCAATCCAAGTATGCAACATTGGAGTTTACATGCAAAGAAATACAATTGTATTTTTTCCATTAACAAACTGTTCAACTCAGATCAACAAGGCTGGATTTTTGGCAACGAATAGCCTCCATAAATTATTGACTCAATGTAAAAATATGACCTGATGCTAAAAGAACAATTTTAAAAATAGCACTTCCTTAATGTTGTGTTATTTTTTTGGTTTGTTTTTAATTCCTGTGTTAAGAACGTGACTCATTCGTCATTTGTATGTTTGAGAATTCTGAAGATTTTGTGCACAGATTAAATCAATCCTTTAAATACGTACTCCGGCTAAGTCGGCTAAGTAGAACGAATTACCGTGCGTATTCACATTATTTTAAAGCCTAAGTTGATTTTAACACAAAACAATATGATGAGGTTATACTACCAAGAGTAAACATTATTGTACCTGGTTTATAAATTCATTGCTTACAATGTACTAATATGTATGAAAGGTTGGAAACATATATATGGAATATAAACAGATGCCTTCACAGTATCACTAACTCTTTTTATATTTCAATGCTAATTTCAAACTGGTCGGCCTATTGAGCGCCACGCCTCCAGAGGATAAATTCTACCGTTGTACTTTAATAATTCACAAAATATCTCTTTAAATACATAAAAAGTGTACTTATTTTGACATTTTGTTTCAAAAAACACTTTTCCGGCACATAGTTTCTTTAGCTTAAGACTCATCTCTTAAAGCCTCAACAGACAGTAGATTGAAGTTGCTCAACATTAATCAAATATATTATGGACAATTTACAAAACAATGCAACACTTGTATCTATACCGTTACTCTATATTATAAGAATCATCATGCCCCCTCTCAAACATTTCCCAATAGACACTTATTCAAAACATAGTAGCCTTCACACATTCAGATATGCAAGTTTTAATTTGTGTTGTATTGCTAAATCCTGCTGAATATTAAGGCCTTTACAAGACGATAATAATTCATCTATTGTAATCTATTACCAAGAATTAACGAATGGCAATTGTCACGAAGTATACTTTATTTACAGTGGGTTATCTGTTATCTTCAACGTTAAATTCCTCAAAGCCTCAAATTATCAAATAACGTGTAAAGCACGCGAAACACCCCTAAAGATTTCCAGCCGTAATACCTTTCTAATGGGATACTTAAGACATCTCTTCTATAAAAACAGTATGTGTACCATTGAAACTTGAGAGCAGATTGATTTGTTGATGTATTTAAAAAAATGAAGAAATTTTTCCACCGACGTACTTAACGCTGTGATATGTCGAATAACTGATGTTTCAAAATTGGGATAAATAAAACATTATTTTCATATTTCTGGACATTAATTGTAAATGACATATGTTATTTACATGCGTGCTTTTCAATGAAAAACCCGTAGTATCAACTTCTTTTGTATATAATGATTAGTATGATTCCTGTTTCAAAGTGAGACCATTTGTAAATTTGTCTGTTATTTGAACCTCTCGTTAAATAAGCACGTGACATCTAACTAAAAGGAATTGAATATGAATGTTATCATCTTTGCCGTTGCTTAAAAAATTCTTTTTTACCACAACGTTTCACCCTGTCTTCCCGTCTCTAAGGCTTGTTTTGTGTCAATTTATTTCAGAAATTAATATTAAACTACATTTGTCTTGGAATTTCATGAAGTTACATATTAAGTATTTTGTTCTAAAGGCAATGGAAATTCAATGGTAATACAATCACAAGTAATGTTTTTCTACAATAACACGTAACTTATTTTTCAGTCTTGCATCTACTGAGCTTTTGAAAATTTGATTTTGTTATAAATGGCAGATTTTAATTAAAGGAAGTGATGCAAAGAATTTCCGGCTACAAACTTCATAAGACTTTTTTCCTCTAATTTGAATTCATTATTCTTCATTGAGCAAAGGCGACGTGCTTGACGGGACCTCTGGACTGGAAAAACATTTAATTTAAGTGATTTTCTGTGTTGTTGCACATATTCAGTTGTAACACAGACATTTCTTTTAATTCAATAATATTCTTCTTTGGAGTTAAATTGCATGATTGCATGTTCTTATTTGTTGTCTAAATTTAGATGATTATATTGCGCAAAGATGTTTTACACATAGCAATTATTACCTCCCCTTGCCTCTATTTGGAGGTTCATTTCCAGTAAAGTATATGCATAAGATAAGATAAAAAAACTTTCATAATTCTTTCATCTATAATGAATACTTAATAAAAAAATGTTTTACATATTGGTGATATAATAATATTTCCCTCTTATGTACAAAAGAATTTGACAATGCACCTAAATTAGCAGTTTACATTGATTTTTTCATACTTCGTTCATTACTCATAGAATGTTGATCCACAACATAGTACATGTAGTAAGGGGTGTAAATAATGTCAATATCGGAAACTATCTACTTTACTAATAGTATTTGAGTAGCTGATTTAACCTAGTATAATGAACATAAACATTTATCTATAATAAAAATAACCCGACTTACTATAATTTCACTAAGACAATCACTAAGATACTTCTAAGGAATTCTACTTACTTTCAATATCTGAAGTTACCATCATAATAACAGACAAAAATATCGAATACTTAAAACTTACAGTTGATGACTGATTATGACTAGCAACATCAACAATGCTTTCATGCAGCCTATGTTCTTTTGGAACAAATTTGAGACATTGCTCCCTTGATGCTTCCAAACCAATATATCTTTGTTTACTTACTTGTACGGGAATATTGGAGTATTCTTATCATAGATGACAAGAAAGAAAGATACAAAACCTATTTAAGAAAACACGAGCAGTCAAGCGGCAGAAAATAATATCTATACAATATGATTACTAATACAGGCATACATGTAGGTTGTACCATTACTTTCTTATCATAAGCAGAAGCAGAGGCAGAAATATTAAGAGATATATCTATAATAAGCATGCACATTTTCTTTGAAAAGGGCATATCCCTAATGAGCAATTAGAACAATAAAATGAACATTCCACATTGGTTTTAAGATAAAATATTTCAAAGATGTGTTAATTTAAATCCACATTTTATATGAAGAAGGCAAATCGACCGATAGTATTAAAAAAGCTTTTAATAATTTTTTGAATACCTAAGCTTCTACTTTGTATCATTCGAATATTTAATAGTGAAAGCACATGAAAAACGTGAAATAAATTTTTAAGCGTAATTTCTTGGTAATAGTATACATTTAACAAATAAGAATTTAAGGAGTGTGACAATTGTAATTTCATAGTTACTGTGTGTTCTAATTAAAGCGCTTATACTCAATAAATGAACTGTAGTGAAGGTGTATTCTTCTTTAATTGCTTATACGTGATTTGCCAACTTTGTAAATAAAAAAAAACTTTGACAAAAATGATGCTCTTAATTTACTATGTTTTAGCACAGCTTAAGGACAAAAATACTAGCGTCATTGTATGATGTTGTTAAATGTTTTTACTTTTAATATGACAGAACTATAATTGTACGCATCGCGTACTTTTAATCTACAATTTTCCACCTCTTAACTTTCTGGTTACTTTTTGTTTTGTTTTGTAATTTTTGTTTGTTTGATGTTGTTTGGTTTTTTGGGGGGTGTTGTTGTTGTTTGTTTTGGTGGGTTTTTTTCGTTTTTTTTATGTTGTTATTGATTTGCCTTTGATGAGTCGCATTTGGATTGGAATGTGTCGATGATTTTCAAATTAAATGAAATAAGTATCACAGAATAATACAATTATTACTATTAACACTGAATCAGATTATATTTACGAATTTTTCCAATTATCTAGTTATTTAAAAATGAATTAGAATTCGCACTTCACATAACTTCAATATATCTCTTGTAAATAAGCCATAACGAAATGTATGGAATTGAATATTAAAAACAGTTCTCAGATTTTCTATTTTAGTAGTAATTGTAGGATGATATTGATTAACTAAATATAACTATATGCATATTTCTGGTATTTAATGTTTGACAAATCATGTTGTTGTTGATGTTTTTTTCTGTTGTTGTTGTTGTTGTTGCTTTTGTTGTTGTTGTTGTTGTTTTTGTTGTTGTTGTCGGTAATAAAAGAGATAACAGAAATACATTGTACATCCTTCTACCTTCCTAAACAATGATATTTTTTTTGCTTAAATGAAAATGTTGTAAAAATGTATCTATTTATTCATAGCTTTAAAAACGTTTATTGTAATTATATATTTCACATCACCTTCTGATACAATATATTTAAGTTGCCAATTTTAAGTAAGGAAACAAATAACAATCAAAATGTGTCAAATAGTTCAAAATAGAAACGTGCCAATTACAAGAAACACAGTGCTATCGTACTCTCAGTAATGCTCTAGATGTAATTTGTTCGCCATATGAAAAGCTTGTAATGAATCATTTAGCTAAAATGTTTATTTAAATCATTTTCTGATAGAATCTCAGCAGATATAATGTTTTATGTCGGAGAGGAGATTATTCTGCCATTAGGGTAATTGTTTTCTTAGCACTTTTTATTCATTTCACAGTTAACATTTTAACGCTTACATAAGGCCGTAAAAGAATGATGAGATCAGTTTGTGCTTGGCTTTTTTTTCTTTGTTGTTTGGCCGGTTATACGGTGCATAAACATAATTTAGGTCATATGGCGCCAAAACAGGAAAAATGATTTTCACTAAGGTGTCAAACTTTAAGCAATATCAGGGATCAAGACCACCATACCTGCCTGCTGGTTTTAAGAGATGGACAGTCTCCAATCAATAGGACCAATGTAGTCGCTTCTTACAAGCATTGCTTTCTGTAAAACAAAATTGAGTATTTTGAATCGTAGACGAGTATGATAATAGAAAGTTACTTAAATATATAAAATATATGAATAATAATAAATTATTAATGGGAAGGTTTCATATCATATCAAAGGAAATACTGATGTTATGGGGATTTCTGCAATATCAAGGAGACGGTGAAAATCACTCATTAAACATTATAAAAAGCAGACGAATGTTTTCTGGAATTATTGTTTTTAATAACAGCTGTCAAACTGATTTCTTCAGGGTAATGAAAACATAACATGGTTTGATTGAATACGTTACATTACAATAGTACTATTAGAAGTTAGATTCAGTACATTCCGAGGACAAAAGTATACCTGATCAGACAGAGATACCTGATCAGACAGAGGTTTGTCTGTTCAATTAGTATCGCTAGTAAAGTTTACAGTTACGTTCCGTATCCTTCTTTTATATGCCAATTCACATTACAAAGTCAATAAGTCTACAGCAATTACTAAGAAATATGACAGTAAGCAATATTTTAATAATAATACAATGTATCTGGCGGAATTCGATCTCATATTGAAGCGGGGCAAGCGATTCGAAGTCCGTTACCTTAACCACTCGGGCACTGAGGCCTTTTTGTTCACAAAAGATGCTTGTCATTGCAATAGTTATCACAGTCATCTGCTAAATAGAGGCCTTCTTTGATTCTATTTATTCTTATCTATTTTTTTCACAATGACGTTGCTTACGATATCACATAATTTTTAAAAGTTATGAAACATGATAAAGGATATGCAAAGCAATAAGGACAAACAAGCAAACTAGAAATAAAAAGCATTTACTTAAACTATAATAAATGAAATTATAAAATGCAGATAATTTCAGATAGTTTCTTCGTAAAATTTTCTAATTTTCTTCTCAGTTGTTTGTTTAAACTTGAAAAGTGAAAATAATTGGTTTGTGCAAACTGAAATTTAAATTTTAAATTGGATGAATGAATAGATGATGATAATTGCAACGCAGTTAAACTTAAATTGCCATGGAAAACAGTCATCTCCTATATTGACTTTGCAAAGGTTACCATTATCAAGGCACGCAAAAAACATATTTCAATCGTAATAACTTTCTAAGTTAGTTTTTATATTTCAAATATGCTTTCGCCTGGACTCAAACGCAAGCTCTTTGACTTAAAACGTGAAAGCACAATGTCCTGAATTATTAAGCCATTGAAAAAAATGTATTATAGAATTCGGGTTATGGCTTATATCAAGTGAGTTATGAAATAATAACTGTAGCACTGAAAATGTTAACATTTGTTTCAAACCTTTCTTGTTTGTAAGGACCGGTCATTGATTCCAATATATCAATCGCCGAGAATTGAACTGTTTTCGCCTATGTAAGAGCCCCTTAAAGATTTTCCATCGTCTCAACGATCGGCTGCATTAAAACATAGCCTTGATTTTTTTTCCTTTTTGTATTCTTTTAATATGAATCCCAGTTGATAATTTTGTTTCATTGGTGCTTGTTCTCCGTGTTGTTAGCATGAAAATTTTATAACAAGCCAATGAAAAGACACTCATCCTAATTTGCTGAATTTGGCCTTGTACTATGTTTTGGTTACATTTCCGATAAAGGATTTTACTATTACTTTAAGGTTTTGGTAAGGAATATAGATAACAGAGTTTTTTATTCGTCAGACACAATGTTTCATGGTTTACTTATGTACCTTTCCAACTTTTTTCACACTGTTTTATACATTTAATGTATTTATTTAGTTTATCATATGCGTTGAAATATTGTTGGTTTTGTTATAATTAATGGTTAAAATATATTGTTATCCAGATAATCTGAAGTCATTCTTGCCTCTAAACGATAAGATAGGAACTTCATTTGTAATGGATTTTGTAGGTTGATGAATGAGATTTTGATGAGGACATTGTAATCTCTGTGATTACGTTTAGATTTAAATCAAGATTTCTTGCGTTGATACATTCTTTTAAAACTGCATGTCAGTGCAAAATTTGATTCGGCATCCAAATTTTCCTTGTAAATTGTTATTAGACAAATTGTTATGAGACAAAAGTCATAGCTGAATTATCATAACATTAATATTATCATAACATAAATAAATTTGGTGTAATTTCTTCATTTCATTTCATTTATGTTATTCCACAAGGTTATATTCGAATATATGTAAATAGTTTATCAACACAATACTGATATCGTTCCAAATTTATGATGTTACTATGGATACAGACTGTAAACATTTACAAATTTTATCAGGATTCCAAGAATGATGACATTGGCGGGCCCAAATAAGCTCCGAAATTGGAGCATTTCACTTCGAATTAAGGGATTTCAATATCCAAATCAACAATACCAATGGTATAGAGCCTGGGCAGACTGAATTTGTTAAAAGTAAAATATTTTATTGTCAGCTGTACGAATACATTGGACGTGATAAGGACATTATTAGCTGCAAATAGAAGGTAAACATACAAATTATATTAAAAAAGAAAATCTTAAATCTTAACGATTCACAAATGCAGACGGCAATGGTGATTCACATAATATACAGTTGTCCTGATAAATGTCCTAATATAGTCAGTGATATAACGTTTGCCCTTATAGAACTCATCACTGTCATTTCAATATTTTGTTGCAGTTTGTTGAAGACTGTGACGTCTTTCAATCATAGATGACGCAAAAAAAGAACATAATACGTGTAGAAAAATGCGATTTCAATCGGGTTGAAAGAATAAGTTACACTTATATTGTACAAGAGAAATTTCAAAAACATGTAAGGTTTACAATTCTTGTACGAAAAAGTACGTCAGTAAACCAGAACAGTAGCTTACAATTACAACTACCGTCCATAAACAGGCTCATTAAAACCGAGCCTGCAACATTTTCAATTTCGCCGCTTTTGGCATTTTTAAGGGATTCTGTTTTCCCCTCTTATCATTTTCATGTTTAAATATTGAATTCTGCTTAAGCAAGAAATAGAGAGCGTAGACGAAGTTTGCAAGTACCACAACCGTCCAAGAACAGGCTCAATCAATTCGAGCTTACAACATTTCAATATTACCGTTTTCGGCGTTCTTTCTGGTTTTTAATTTAAATACTTAAATGTATGTGTCAAACGTTATCATTTTATGTTATCTACTCAGTTTCTAGAATCTGTTATATTCAATCTTATATCAATTTCAAGTATTGTATTTATGGCACACACCTGATTCACGATTTCAACTACACAAATGGTGTTTTAAACCTTGTATTTCAAATATTCATGTAACCATGGAAATATTGTTAGTTTTAACGGTGTCAAGACTCGGTACAAATATCAAGCGCTCCACTTGGGGAAATTTTCTATATGTTTTTTAAATTCAGCTATGACACTAACTTGCACAGGAATTCTTTTGTTGACAGTTTGCGTGCCAGGAAGAACCTAAATTTATGCAAACTGCGTCTACGAGCAAAACATCAACACAACAACTACAGAAAGAACTTGGATCTAAAATTCTTAGGGGTTTAATGATAATAATCAAACAATTTATTGCACTTTTGGCGATAATTATTGACTCGATGTCAATTAAAGGTTATTCTTTTCTAGTTCCCTTCGTGAAGAACGTTACTTGCTCGTCATTTATTTATTTGAGAGTTCTTCTGCATAGAAACAATCAGTCCTAAAAATGTTCTTCGACTATGTATAACAAATATCCATCAGCCTAATATTGTTTACAATTTATAGTATAATACGTACAAATTAGGCAAGGTAAAATTTAGCCATGAACTTTTAAAGTATTCATCTATAAGCCTAAAACTTCTTCTTATAAATTTCTGAATTTAATCCAATATGGAGCAAATTTTCAGTTCGGAGGCACATTTGTTTTTAAACATATCCTTACAAGGAAATTATAAATAAGCTATTATAAATTTCTACCAAGAAATATCAAAAAGCGATTGTCAAGATGTATGTTTTAAATTGCTATTGATGTTGTGTATTTTCTTCTACGTCAAATCTCTCAAAGCTTGTATTATCAAATCACATGAAAAGCTCCATTAACTCTTCAAAACTGTTTCCAGCCGTAATACTTTTGTAACAGGATACTTATAACAAGAGGGTTATGTCGGCGCTAGATCGCTCACCTGACCCATCGAACTCGTCCGAACAATTACCTAGACAAGCATTCTGGCCAAGTTTTATGACAGGTGAGTCAAAAATGTAATCACTAGAGTGTTAAAAAAGATTATCCATATTTGAGCATTGTGACCTAGTTTTTTACCCAGGTGACCCATATTCGAAATTGACCTAAAAATCATCAAAACAAACTGTCAGACCAATTTCCAGGATCAAAACAGTAGTCACTAGAGTGTTAAGAAGTTTTTTCTATTTTTAGCTCCGGTGACCTAGTTTTTCATGCGAGATGACCCATGTTCGACCTCATCCGAGCAATTACCTAGACAAGCATTCCGACCAAGTTTGATGATGATTGAGGCAAAAATGTGACCGCTAGAGTGTTAACAAGGTTTTTCTAATTTTAGCTTCGGTGACTTGGTTTTTCATCCAAGATGACCCATGTTCAAACTCATCAGAGCTACCACATAGACAAGCATCCTGGCCAAGTTTGATGATGATTGAGGAAAAATGTGACCGCTATAGTGTTAACAAGGTTTTTCTATTTTTAGCTCCGATGACCTAGTTTTTCATCCAAGATGACCCATGTTCGAAATTGTTCCAGCTATCACCTAGACAAGTATTCTGACAAAGTTTGATGATGATTGAGGCAAAATGTGACCGCTAGAGTGTAAACAAGGTTTTTCTATTTTTGGCTCCTGTTACCTAGTTTTTCATCCGAGGCGACCCATGTTCAATCTCATCCGAGCTATCAACTAGATAATCATCCTGACAAAGTTTGATGATGATTGGGCAAACTGTGACCGCTAGAGTGTTAACGAACTAGTGTGGACTGATTACGGACATTCAACGATCCTAAAAGCTCACCCTGAGCTAGCTCGGGTGAGCTAAAAAGGTAAATGTTAAACTTTTTAAGCCTAAGAACAGCTTGATTTTCTAGATGAATTTCAAATACTCCGAAAAACTCAGAACGAGGAAATTTTTCACCAAGCTGCTTAGATCAGGTTAATCACGGGCGTACAAAAAGTGAAACCATTCTAATCATTAGTACATATCTTTCTATTGCACGTTACAATTATAAAGTATAAACTATAGACCAAAAATGATGACCCAAGAATGTTTTTCACCCAATGCGGCATAAGAGTAGCACAAAAAAACAGTATCCAATTATTTTGTTAGTATATTTCGTAATTATATTTATCATATCTAAAATATTCAAATTTTTTGCTTTTAGGCTTTTATTCGTCAGCGTCAGAGTTCCTTCTAAACAAATCTCATATTTTGAAAGATTAATACATCGACTGGTTGTTGAAACATAATTATATGGTACAAAATAAAAAAACTCTAAAATTATTTTGAATTTCATATAATTTCATATTAAGTAATAAGTCCTAAATTCAATTGAAATTAAATTTTAATATATTTTTGTTTTTTTCCAGTTTCATGAAACTTATTTGCAAATTACATCGTCTGAACATTTGAAAGTTTGATTTTCTTATGAAAAGTGATTTACATAAATAAAAGGTATAGAAGTGGAGAATTTCCGACTTCAAACGTCATAGAATTTGTTTTATCTAATTCTATTTCATTATCCTTCGATGAACAAGTGCAACGTGCATAACAAGAATTTATTTAATTAAATTGATTTTCTTATTTAATCTTATTTTCATCTGTGCAATATTCTGTTGCGCAACACTTATTTGTTGTTTGGTATTTAATAAAATAAGTTGATTAGATTGCACATTTTACTACTTGAGCAGTTCCATTCAACTGTTTCGAAAATTTCCTTTACAAAACTTGTATTTTAAGTGATTGCGCATTTCAGATTGTTCCGTTAGAAAATGAAAATGCAAAATGTATGTCTTCGTTGATTTAAATCGTTGCGATTTAATAAAATTTAGATTCATTGGTGCCATTTATGTTATTTGAAATGTATGAAATAAACAGTATATTGTAAACATAAATAAACAAATGATAGTTACAATGTATGCAGGCAGCTAACAAAAATTAAATTAGCTGTCAGAGCATTTTTAAGCGATTTACAAATTTTAAATCGAGTCCAATTGGCTAGGAGTTATAAACGAACTGAATTTGACAAGCTCGAATTCGTATAACTTAACAGAATTTGACATCTTTACGCTCTCATTGCATAATGTTAAATGACCTTAACGTTGACTTTGTATTCGAGCGTTGATCTCAATCGATATAGAGTAATTTCTACAATAACCTAAATTGTTTGTGAGCCTATTATGTAACAGTAAGACATACCATCATTTTTTTTTTTTTGGTAAACATCGCGTCGACATAAAGTTAAAATATGTTTTTATTCTAAGAAATCGTAGAATATAAAAAGATAATGTAGCAAATTAAAGATATAGCACTTATAATTAAAATAAAAATACTTTTAAAGTTGTACAGCCAAGTTTAGTCCTAAAATGGGATGAAACAAAATTTTGTGAAATGCTCCCACTCGAACTCCAAAACACAATTTATCCTGTTTTCAGGCCTAAACCAGGCAGTTAAACTTTGTAAGTTTAACTTATTAAAATTATATCAAGTAATAAAACCAATATTTGATGCTTCAATTTATTGATTTCTTAGAAATATAAAAAAATCTATCTTCGAGTCGACAAAAATACAGTCCGAATTAGGGCATTTTGCAAGTGCGCATTGACGTAGTATCCTACCATTGAGTGTGCCCGGATAAATGTCCTCTTGCCGCCAGTGTTCTATCAGGACAAATAGAAGTGTTGTCCTTATGGCACGCACCACAGCCTCGTTAATATTATTGCTGCATTTTGATGAGGATTGAAACGTCTTCCAATTAAAGATGACGAGGAAAAAGAACCGAAATCATTTAGGAAAATGGGGTTTCAATCAGGTGGAAGGAAATATGACATTTGTATGAGATACGAGACAAATTTCAAACAAAAAAATATAAGGTCTGCCACTCTTGTTTGTTATCAATATAATACCGTTTGTCAGTAAACTAGTATTTATTGAATTTTAATATTTGTTCGCCAAACGTGTTAATATCGAGGGCAACCTATATAGAATTGATATACATCTGTTTCTTTCAACTACATATTTGTACTAAAGCGAACTTTGTACTTAAAATACACATGGTAAAAGTTAACCTTACTTTGCATTTCAAATATTCTTTTTACCATGACAATACGATTATTTCCAACAGTGTAGCAAAACAAAAAACAGGACTCAGTGCAAATTTATATGAAGGGCGCTTGACTTTGTGGAAATATTCAATAAAATTGTTGAATAAGATTAGACTAGCATGACGCGCGCTGCACAACTCTAGGGAAAAGAAATTAATTTTCTGCCGACAATTCGTGCCTCAAGTGGAACCTAAATTTATGCAAATTACGTCAAAGCGCTCGATATCAATAAAACAACTACAGACATAGCTTTGGTATGAATTCTTAGGAGTTTAATGATAATGTTTTTAACGGTTTATTACTCTTTTAGGGACAATTATTGACTAACTGTAGAAATATCACTTGGTGCAAAAAAAACAATTTTGCACTTCCTTATTGTTGTCTTATTTTTTTTTTTTTTTTTATTTTTTTTTATTTTTGCGTGAAGAACGTGACTCAGACGTCATTTGGGTGTTTGAGAATTCTGAAGATTTTGTGTGCAGATAAAATCAATCCTTTAAATACGTACTCTGGCTAAGTAGAAACAAATAACCTTGCGTAATCACATTGTTCTTAGGCAGGCCTCTGTTGCTTTCAACGCATAACGAATTGACAAAGTCATACTACGAATAGTAAACATTTGTTTTATTCGGATTATTTATCTATTGCTTACAATGTACTAATACGTATGAAAAGATAGAAACATTAATGTAGATTATAAAGAAATGCCTGCACACTATCACGAACTCATTTTACATATCAATGTTTATTTCAAACTGGTCGGCCTATTGAACGCCAAGCCTCCAGAGGATAAAATCTACCGTTGTAGATTAATCACAAAATATTCTCCAGAGGATAAAATCTACCGTTGTAAATAAATCACAAAATATCCCTTTAAATACATAAAAAATGTGCTTGTTTTGATATTTTGTTTCAAAAACTCGTTTCCGGCACATAGTTTCTGTTACTCAAGACTCATCTCTAAAGGCCATAACAGACTGTAGGCTTTAGTTGCTCAATATTAATTAAATATATTATGGACAATTTACAAAACAATACAACACTTGCATTTATACCGTTATTCTATATCATATGAATCACCATGCCCCCTCTCAAACATTTCCCAATAGACACTTATTCAAAACATAGTAGCCTTCCCACATTCAGATATGCAAGTACATCTAAGTTTTAATTTGTGTTGTATCGCTAAATCCTACTGTATATTAAGGCCTTTACAAAACGATAATAATTTATCTATTGTAATCTATTACCCAGAATTAACGAATGGCAATTGTCACGAAGTATACATCATTTACAGTGGGTTATCTGTTATCTTCAACGTTAAATTCCTCAAAGCCTCAATTATCAAATCACATGAAATGCACGCCAAACACCCCTGAAGATTTCCAGCCGTAATACCTTTCTAATGGGATACTTAAGATATATCTTCTAGAAAAACAATATGTGAACCATTGAAGCTTGAGAGCAGATTGATTCTTGATGTATTTTAAAAAACTGAATATTTCAAACTGAGGGAATCCTCCACCGACGTACATAACTCTGTGATCTGTCAAATTACTGATGTTTCAAAATTGGGATAGATAAAATATTATTTTTATATTTCTGGACATTAATTGTAAATGACATTAATGTTTTTTACATGCGTGTTTTGCAATAAAAGGCCATTATCAACTTCTTTTGTATATAATGATTACTAGGATTCCTGTTTCAAAGTGAGAACATTTGTAAATTTGCCTGTTATTGGAACTTCCTGTTATTTAAGCACTTGAAATCTGACCAAAAGCATTTGAGTATGAATGTTATCATCTTTGCCGTTCCTTAAGAAAATTCTTTCACCACCACGTTTCACCCTGTCTTCCCGTCTTTAAGGCTTGTTTTGTGTCAATTTTATTTCAGAAATTAATATTAAACTACATTTGTTTTGGAAATTCATTAAGTTACATATTAAGTTATTTGTTCCAAAGGCAATGGAAATTCAATGGTAATACAAACACAAGTAATGTTTTTCTACAATAACACGTAACTTATTTTTCAGTCTGGCATCTACTGAGCTTTTGAAAATTTGATTTTGTTGTAAAGGGCAGATTTTAATTAAAGGTAGTGATGCAGAGAATTTCTGGCTACAAACTTCATAAGACTTTTTTTCTCTAATTTGAATTCATACTTCTTCATTGAGCAAAGGCGACGTGCTTGACGGGACCTCTGGACATTTCTTTTTATTCAATAATATTCTTCTTTGCAGTTAAATTGCGTGATTCTTATTTGTTTTGTATATTATATTACTTAATTTAGATGATTATAAGGCGCATAGATGTTTTACACATAGTAATTAATACCTCTCCTGGCCACATTTTAGGGTCGTTTCCAATATAGTATCGATATAAAAATCTTTCATAATTCTTTCATCTATAATGAATACTGATAAAAATGATTTGAATATTCCTCTCTTATGTATAAAAGAATTTTACAATTCACCTACATTAACTGTTTATATCGTTCTTTTTTCATACTTTGTCTAAAACATATAAAATGTTGACCCCTAAAATAGTAAGGGAGGTAAATATTGTCAATATCGGAAACTATCTACTTTACTTATAGTATTTTTGAGTAGCTGATTTGAACTGATTATGACTCACAACATCAACAATGCTGTCATGCAGCCTATGTTCGTTTTGGAACAAATTTGAGGCATTGCTCCCTTGATGCTTCCAAACCAATATATATTTGTTTATGCACTTGTACGGGAATATTGACGTCTTCTTATTATAGATGACAAGAAGAAAAGATACAAAACCTATTTAAGAATATGCGATTATTGTCAAGCGGCAGAAAATATCATAAAATATATACAATATGATCATATATGTAGGTTGTGTCTTTATTTTCTTATCATAAATAAAAGCAAAGGCAGAAATATTATTGACATCTATTTATATTATAATCAGCATGCATTTTCTATGAAAACGGCAAATCTCCAATGAGCAATTAAAACTATAATAATTTAAAAATGAACATTGCACACTGGGTTTTAAGATATTATAAATCAAAAGATGTGTCCGATAATTTAAATCCACATTTTAGTTAAAGAAATATAGAAGGCAAATCGACCGATAGTAATTGAAAAGTCGAGTCTTTAATAGTTTTGTAAATACGTAAGCTTCTACTTTGTATCATTCGAATATGTAATCGTGAAAGCACGTGAAAAACGTGAAATAATTTTTTTAGCGTAATTTCTTGGTAATAGTATAAATTTGAAATATAAGAAGAAAAGGAGCGTGACAATTGTAATTTCATAGTGTGTTTTAATTAAAGCGCTTATACTAAATAAATGAAATGACACATTTTTGTGTAACTAAGGTGTATTCTTCTTTAATCGCTTATACATGATTTGCCAAATATGTAAATAAAAAGAAACTTTGACAAAATGAAGCTGTTAATTTTCTATGTTTTAGCGCATATTAAAAACAAATATACTAACTTCATTGCATGGTGCAGACATTTTTATCACTTATGGTTTGGGATATGTAGATGCTTTTGCAAATCTGAAATATGAAAACGCAGTATAATACAATTTTTAGTATTAACCCCGAAACAGATTATATCTACCAATGATTTCAATTGTCAAGTAATTTACAAAAATGAATTAGAGTTCGCATTTTATTATTTATTGGCTTGCAGCCACGGCTGCATTTCATTTGGAAAACTTGTTCCGGTTAGGTGGTTTTCTGCAATCGTGCCAATCGCAACTTTTCGGCATTTTCCGTCACTCTTCGGATTAATGATAATAGCCGATGTAGTTCCGATTGCAATCGTGACAATTCGGGCGATTCCGTCATACTGCGGAATCAGACGTAGTAATATTACGGAAATCTAAGCTATTTTAGTTACTTCGGTAATCCCAGTTTGTTTATATAAATAGGATTCGTATTTTTACTTGATTTATTGATTTAAACCGTAATAAATTATAAACGAAATTGTTCCGTTTCAATTCTTTTTCAAGACGCAAAAGTTAGTTTCTTTTATAATTGTTTTTTGTCTGTATTAGTTTTATACAATAGAGGATGTTGACTGTAGTAGTATTCCGTCTTCAAAGGGTGGTCCAAATCACACAGAATATTAGTGCATGATCGAGTTATATTTAGATCTACTGAACTTGGTGAGGTAATCTAAAAATAGCCCATGCATATCATTAACCTTACCACGTGATGATATATAGATAGCGCATCGTATCTGTGAACATCCTTATTAATTGGTACCACGTAACGAAGTGGAAATGAAATGTGCACACTTGTTTCCTTTCAGTATGATAGATAGATCTCCACGTTGTTTTTTTTACGATTGATTATTTTCTTTATTAGTTTTATACAATAGAGAATAGATTTCAAATCGTTTTGACAAAGATATTCGTTTTTACAAAAATAAAAACAACTAAATATGTTGGGATGAAGGCACAACTGTGCAAGCCTTTCCTTTTAAAAGGAAACTTTATTTCATTCATTCATTTTAAGCAATATGCTGCATCATCCACTTATTTCTGTAAAGTTCCATCAAACTTATCTTAATGACTTTAATTCACATTGCAATTATATCCAAACTGTGAATCTATCTACAAATGATATAAATTAAACATGTAATCCGTTTAATGATTCAGTTAATCTTTTGTGTTTCTTGCGTAATGACTATTTGACGTGATATTTCAATATAATGGATTGATTTTCAATTGTGGTATAAAAGATTTGAATCTGAAATGTTCATTTATTATTTGTGTCAAAATTATTTTACACATTTTTGCATTAAGATCATTTGTCTGATTTTTTTCTATTTATTATAGTTTCAATTGTTTGTGATCAATTAGTTGTTTTGAAATAGAAACTGCATTATAAACCAAACAGCCAATAAGTTCTTGTGTTGTGTGTTTAATACAAACATTGCCCCTTTTAAAAGCTTTTAAACGCTTTTTTATGTTTGAGCCGAAACACTTTAACCAATGCAAACGGTTTTCAAGTAGAACGGGAGTAACTTTATTAAATGTTTTGTGCTGCTTTCATATGTATTAATTAAAAAATATGTTATAACATAGGCTGATGGTTTCTTATTCTGATAGAATGAACATGTTTAGATTGCATAACAGGAAATTAATATGTGCAGCAGCGATCAACAACAACCATGATAAATACAATAAAAATTAATGTTCATAAGGGAAGGAAAGGAAAGGAAAAGAAAGGATCAGAATATTGAATTCTTTTATTGCATAACTTTTTTAACCCGATATTGTACTATTTCACTGACATTAATCGAAATAATTGGACACTTCCATGAATTCAAGCTTTGTTGCGAAATTCTGTTTTCCATTTAAGGAGATCATAAATTTCATTAAAGTTATAAATGTCCTTTTTAAATGGATTTTTATGATAAAATCGTTTATGAATTGCTTGGTTAAAATATGCATGCAATTTTAAAGGGCTATAAATGTTGCGAAAAAAATCATAAAGAATTCAACTTGAGCCAGTTTAAAATTCAAACAAACAAAAAAACGGGCTACTCATTATTTTGAAACCGTTTCGACAGTTGAGTGCGAAGTGACTGCATTGTGTGGTCTTGCAAATAAGGGTCAGGAAGTAAATTGCGGTTACGCATCAAACATGTGTTGTCAGAAGTTATTCAATTTTAATTGTATAAGCTTTGACAAATGAAATGTATTAGATGCTAAAGGTTTTGTTGGATATATTTTGTTCTTGGAAGTTACCTAGCGCCTTTCTTGCAATAACACCAACTGTGGTTATGCATGCGTAAATGACATTTATAATATGCAAAGATTCCAAACACCGTTTCAAATGTTGTAAAAACCAGCAATTTGCGAGTGTGTAGGCTATACATTCATAGTTTCTTTTGAAGGCTTATTGCAAAATAACATTTATTTTCACAATACCTTTTTGTAATTATACATATATCGGATAGTAACCATGTGATTATTTTATTCTTTTTTTTAAAAAAACATAAAGTCCATGTTGAAAAAATAGTATCAAATAAAATTGGGTGTTTATTTACAGAATAAATTTAAAGATAAATTTTACTTGGTTCTTTGGTTGTTTCCTTACTATTCTTGGTTGTTTGGTTGTTGTTGTTTTTTTGTTTTTTTTACTCTTTGTGTGTCTAGTTATTTAGTTATAAAAGAAGAAATTGTGTCAGTTTCGTGACGCCTTAAAATTATTATAAATATTGCAACGGCCTAACAATAATTTACTATTATGCTGCACAATTAAATGTGCCTCTTTTGTTATGATTACAAAATTTCATATAAAAAATGAGTGAAACAAAGCAATTAAAAAAGTTCACCATTAAATGGAACATTTGTAATTTGATATTGACAACTCTTCACAAAGAATTGTTAATTTTGATGGACAAAATGTTTAATGTTACAATGTTCAGAACAAGAATAATTACATGTAATAATATTTAATTATATTCTATGCTCATCATTAGGTAAAAAATAGTTTGCAGGCATTTATTGAAATCTACGAAATAAGTACTGAATTTGTCAAACTTAGATAAGATAATTTGGAATTCAAAGATGCAATTTCTATATCTGGTCAAGTTGTTTTGGTATTTTCTTACTTAAAAACTGCCCTAGGTTTTACTTGCAATTATCAGTATTTTCAAATATCTAACTTAAGCATCATATACCTTAATAATAAAAGACCTCTACATTAAACATATTACCATTTACATGAAGGTCTCAAGCTCGCTGAAAGCTCGCATAATATGATTTTATTCAACTTGAAAATAATTTTAGTTTAACACTCATTCAATATCCTCTATTGATTGTTTTGTTAAATCACACATTAGTTTTAACTGTTTTTGAACAAGTTTGTTCATTAAATTCCTCTTTTCTATTGTTAGTTCTTTTTCTGTTCCAGGTGTATAAAAATGAAAATAATTTCTCTAATAGACAAAACACGTAACTCTGTAAATACGATAGTTCAATTTGCTACAAAAGATTCCTACAAGAATGTAAACAATAGCCAAATTAAAGGGTAGAATATGCAAACTTGATTGAATAAGATATGCTTAGGCGGGTGATGAAATATGCATCTCTCATATATCAAAATCACTGGATTATGTTGTATACTAACGGTTTGGGAATGGAGAGCGTAAAAGAACCAAACAAATATTGTTATAAACTTTATACAAAGTATAGGTTAATGCTTTAGAAAAGGGGAGATCCCTCATAAGCAACGATGTAAAAGAGAAGATTGCAAACTGGGTTTTTTGTAGTAGTAACGTGGAAGATAAATCAGTTAGTTTAAATCCGTCGTTGAGGGAAGAAGCCGATTCTGACATGGAGTTGTTGTCAAGCAGAATAATTCAAATTGAATTGGAATCCAGTAAGCCTCTTTTTAGAATCCTTTAAATCTTTAATTATGAAAGCATGTGAGAAACTTGAAATATATTTTTATGCTCTAATCCTTTTTAAATTAAGTGAATTGTACAATTTAAAAAAGGTAACAGACAAGAAAAAATGCAATTTTATGTCCGTTGTGTTCTAACGTAAGCGCGAATAAATAACATACCAAAATGTTATACAAAAAGTCAGACAAATACTTATGCAGATGATTTATATTTTAAGATTCAGCGTTATGCTGCATGGTTCACTTTTATGTATAGCTCGGTCTAAGATATTGTTCTGACTTAGATTCATATAGGAATTATGTCCAAAATTGTGTTTTATCCTCAACAAATATAATTCAAAAGAGTTATCACTCTAATGATTATATTTATTTATTTTATATTATATTACTTAACAAATGGTTATTATATTATTATATGACGTCATCTTTTACAAATGGATTGATTTTTATTTGAATCGTTCATTACTGTATGTGAATAATTAAAATTTAGTTTTATTTTTATGTCTGTATCATTCTTATTTATTAAAGCGAATATTATTAAATTGTTAAATTGTCAAAACATGGATCTTGTTAAAATAGAAATCAGGCGCATGCCCTTATGCCAACAAATCTTTGGCGCGTTAACTTGTATTTAAAACCATTTTCCTTTTCAAACGAGTTTCCAATGGCATGCTTCTTTTGATGTAAGAGTTCAAAAACCTTGCACGAATGCAAATTGCCATTTTCCAACAAAACGTTTTCAAGATGAATGTCGCTCAGCATATGAAACGTTTTTGTCACTACATGTAATAACTTGAAAAATATCTTATAGCAAAGGTCAATGGTTTCTTATTCTGATGGAGTTTACATGTTTGTGTCGCATAACCGGATATTGGTGTGTGCAGCAGCGAGCAACTCCTTTGAACGATCCGAAGAATTTGTGGTCACAAACAATTCAATCAGAAATGATTAAACATTATAAAGCAAGAGTGGTTACATAATATTTTAAAATGTTGATTTAATTCAGTAGTGTTTTCATTTTCTAAATACCACGGTTTCTAGATTATATTTTTAGACATATATCGAAATATTTCATTGTTATTTACTATCAATTCAGTTATAGATAAATGTTGTTATTTTCAAAAATCAAAGTAGCAGATCATAAAGTTAATTAAATCAGATGCTTTAAAAAACGTATTGCAAAAGAGTTTTTGCTTCTTTATTACTTTAGTAAAATATCTATATCATTTGATTGACAAATTATTGTGAATAATTCAAAAACGATTCGAACCAGTTTTAAAAAGGAGGCTACAGCAGAATAAGATCACGTTCGCGTAACTTTTAAATCATTATAAGGAAAAAAATAATTTTGAAAAAAATGATTATAAATTATATTGAACAATATCTCGTTTAAAACTTCATTCCGAACGAAATAATAATTTATTGTTTTTATATTTCTTCGCAAGACTTTAGGTTGCCAGAGAAAAAACAAAAACATAAAAAATAAGCAACAAGCGAATTGTCACTGCATTTACAGCGTCTCCGTATAATATTGTCATACAGCCAGTGTTCTTTGCAGACAAAATGAATAAGGTTTCATCATTATGATGCACAAGACGAACACTTTTGCATTTTTAAGTGCCCTGTTATTCTGATATTATGATTATTCAACAACAAAAAGCACTAAGGAAAATCACGATTGTGAGTCAGTCAGTCGAAATGAAAAAAAAAACAAGATAGTAAGAAAAAAAAGAGTTATTAATCATGAAGATTTAAAGTTGCATGCCAGATGAGCCAAATTCATTAAGTTTTTGAGGAAAGTAAAAACATATTCAGAATTTAGGAAATTATTAAAATGTTGCAATGCATGACTTATTTTGAGTATTTATTCCCTATTCTATTCTGGTAATATACGTGGATTTCTTTTACAATATATTGACCTTTATTTTGTTGTCATTGAATGAAAGTAAAGTTTTCAATGTGTAAATTAATTTCTTGCTAACTTTTATGTATTTAATCATCTTTTGATTAATGGCTTGATTGTCGGTGAAAAATAATTACTGTTCCGCATAACTTTGAGTTCGTTATACATATTTTAAAATAACGCTCAAGCATGTTATAGCTCTTTAATTATAGGATACTAAATGTTCGAGCAATGTTTTAAAATTTTATTAATTATGATAATACATTAAAATAAAACACTGTATCAAAGTAATTGTTTCCAATGCTTTATTCTCAATACATACATTGTTTGAATGTGTTAATAAACGATGTTTCTACACATTTGACAAATCGTTACAATACTAATATACCTGGTCATCTCACTACGACCCGTCCTAAACGGTTTAAATAAAATCTTTCAAAAGTTACTTTTGGTTTTTGAATTTTAAGTAGACGACGAAGACCATACTCAATGCAATGTTGTCGTAACACATTATAAATGCGCTGTGATGAGGTAATATGCGATTCTACCTACATTTAACTCACATCTTATTGAAAGCATTTTTTTTTTCAAAAACACCGCAAAAATACTTTTTATGTGAATGTTTGATGTATTTGTCTACGTACGACGATATCTTTCCGTCTAATGGAATATGACATTATATTTAAATCTAAAATTATTTGATGAATTTAAGATTGGAAATAATATACAGCTTCTGCATTTTAAGCGGCTGAGCTGACTGGATGATTCATGTTTATTTACTGTTTAAACTTCAATTTTCCCATGAAACAATTCTTAATGGTTTGATTTTAACTTCTAGTTGAGTATAGATATGTATCACAGTTCGTTAAAATTTGAGATTGTATAAAATACTTTATGGCTTGAATAAATCTTTGAATTATTGATACCAAGAAATTTAAAATCTCATTAAATATCTTTAATAATAGCGTTTTCAAATTTAATTTTAAATGCTGAAATAGCTATTTTTACAGTATCTACATGTTTAGTGTAAAAAAGAAAGAAAAATGAATACTTAAAGAATGCAAGAAAAAATGAGAGAAAAAAATGCAACATGAATGAACCTGTTCATTGACAGTAATGGAATTAAATTGGCCAGCTACTGTCCACGCCCCCCCCCCCTAACACCGACTTAAGCAGCATTTAACATTTAAACATGAACAATGGTGATATTTGGAATATAGAAACATCCATAGATATGTTTATGGTGGATATCATGGATCCTTCATTGTTCATGATAATCCATGAGAAGCGGCATATGATCTTGAGAGTGAACGAATGAGTGTGCACTGAAAGACAAAAATGTTCGGAACTAACTAGATAGTAAGACATCGATGAAAGAACAACTTCATGCATGAGATATCTGAGAGTTTAAGATAAATCTAATTAAAATAGATTAAGCCAATCTTTTCTTAATTAAAGCTTGAATCTCATAAATCTCACTTAATTCAAGTTTTTATACACAACTGTGCAGCGTGCTTCACTTGAGGATTTGTGATCTGAGAAAATAACCACATTGAGTGTCTACTAGATAACTTGGATCTTATTTACAAACACAATGAGTACTTATAATATAGTATGTGTTATGAATTTAGCATTGATATGTTGAATGTTTTTTTGTTTTTTTTTATAAAATAGCGCTACCATATACGATAATTTATATTTAATGTTACCAGGTGAATAAGATTGGTCAAGTCGGTATTTGTCACCAAAAAGATTAAAGGAAATATTAGTTACATATCCTTTCATGTCATAGAAGTGATTTGTCTGTCTGATTAACTTGATTTCCGTCCTATTTCAAAACTTCCTAGACATAAACCTATGTCTGGATCTCTCGTAGCCGATAAAGAGAGAAATGGTTCACATGTAATGAAATTGTAGTGAATTCATCACTTTAAGAACAGAATGCAAAACTAGAACAACTCATGCATGAAGAAAGCAAAATATAAACTAGTTTATTCGCTCGTAATTTACTGCTACAAATACAGAAGAAACAAAGGAAAAGGAATAGATAAATGAAATTATAACCAATATGTTCGTTATCTCATTTAAGTTTTTATCCTGTAATGCAAACTTATAGTTTTGTTATATAACGGCGCCTTATTAAGCCATGGTAATCAATATACAGCGTTTTAGAAAGCCTTTTCAATAACGAAGCTAATAATCCTTTTGCCGTATCATTTATCCCGTGCTTTCAAAGTTCATTAACATGGTATTGTACTTCTCTCGAAAGCTGTCAAGGAAGATTCGTTTTAAGCCAGTATAATTTTATTGTTGATGCACATTTAGAAGTCAGAGCTGACTCATTGAGTTTGCAGTTTTATTGGAATGGTAATGTTCCTTGTTAGACGATATGCTATCATATCTGTACTTAATCTGTCACTATAACTTGTGAAATTATACAAATTACCATGGTCACAGAATGCAGATATTTGAACAGCAGTGAATAAGCGTGTTTAGCTTGTGTTTCATTTGACAAAGGAAATATCTGAAGTAGAAAATAAAACATTTGTTTTGAATCAATTTTTAAAAAATGCTAAAAAAAAGATTGGTTCTAAGATAAGCAAAAACAAAAAATAGAATATCATTATTCTAAATTATTTTAATGGATCTACAGATAATGGTTGTAAAACATGAATTTGTACTTTATATTTTTAATGATAATGTAATGTAATTCTACAATCTTGGAATTGTTATATAGGAATGGGTGATTTGCGTACAAAACAGTTTCTAAATTACAAATTAATTGCATGTACATTTGCGCAAATTATAACCATGTGAATACAAAAGAGTAGCCAAAATATCATTGTCGTAGTGTGCTGTTATGTCGTTATCTAATAAAGTTCACACGAATGTTTTGTTTTCAAAAAAATGATAATGGACTTTGATTACTAATTTTCATGCGCTTGGCTAATTGATCTACGTGTTTTGTATATCATTTCCTTTTCCATGAATCAAACAAGACGCTTTTTGCCTCTACTTTGAAATTTATACTATCATAAATTACCTATTTAATTGATCTGGAGGCTCATTAAGTATTTATACACATTTATTGATGTACTCGTATCAGTGGATGTCGGCTTTAAAATCTGGTGAATATCTATAGATTGTTTGTAAATAACCAGTTTTTTTAATTGCTCTATTAAATTCAATGCACTTATTCAATTTCCTTATTGTGACCAAGAGCAAATTTTTACTCTGATAAAAATCTTGAACAAAACAACCACAAATCTGAACATAGCATAATTTATATCATTATAATAAGCCAATAGCCTCCTCGAACAAAAGGTGAAAAGCCGTTGCCACCAGTATAGAGCCATACAAGCATGCAAATCCGTGCAGTCTTGCCAGCATCTATAATGCTGGAAACTCTATTTTTTTTAATTTTATAAAAGGTTGACCGATTTTTACGGGTAATCTAATTTGCCGACGACACCAACTATGCTACCAAGCTAATTATACATTCCAAAAAATTTACTTCTTGCATTTGAAAATTGCATTAATCGAATTGCAGAGAAAATACAATTTAATTATACGTTTCCTTTAATTCAGCAGGATGTACGTGTTGTGCGCGTGCATCAAGGAATAAAAGCTTAAAAAAGACTCGCTAATGGTATTTTAGCTTCAACTCTGCCGATTTTTCAAATCTTTAAAGTGACGTTAAAACACAACTGCCTTATAAACATTAACAGTTTCCTGAAATTGCAAAATATCTTTAGCGTTCTCATTTCCTTTTAACAACTTAATTAAACCATTCAGTTAGTTGATATACATGTTTCATTTGCTAACACTATACTTGGTTTTGTACGTTTTTGTGTAGCAATGCTTTAGTAAAATATGGCAAACTGCGCCTTAGATGTGTGACAAGTACTTTTTGTATAATTACAACATTGCTTGCAAAAAGATGGGCATCAACACGAAACAGATAACTGAATATTCTTGAAATAAAAGCTGAACTTATGGTCAAATAACGATTGTCACACCATAAAAAAGCGTTGGACGAAGATGCCAATATAAATTCATCTCTACTGTGGCAACACTTCCATAAAATGAATACCTCACAGCGTTGCTAGGGAGTTTAAGAGCTGTAGCACTTGCAATGTGTGTCATGAACAGTTTCAATAAAATGGAGTCTACCCTTTCATTTATTTGTTTTATGTGTCATTGCTTTTGATGGATCTCCTTTGTTGCTATTGTTAAAGGGTTTGTTAGTTACACATTTGCATTTTCATGTCAGTATACGTTTTGCCTAAGTTGCAAAGTGTTGAAATTTTATTTTGCCATACAGATTTAATTAATGTCAGTTACTAGTATCTGTCTTTATATCGATCGTGTAATAAAGTACACAAGCATTTGCCAAAAAAGTATTAAATTCAAGAAAAATTATCTGTTTTTCTGGAATTATATTTATTAATTAAATATTGAAAAAGATAGAGAACTTGGTCGAATTCATTTAAAGCCTAGGAACTGGCTAGATAATTAAAGTAAATGTACTTTTAAACGTCTTCTTTGAAAGAGATGTATCTTTTCTGAACATTTAGTTGATGTAAAATATAAATCACATTTTGTAAGTAGTGTGTATTGTTAAAATGTTCTATTTCCTCGAGAAATAAAGCAAAAAGCAAAGTTATTTAAAAGTCATCTGATAGTAGATGCTGTTAAAGGAAACATAAAATTTAGAACGCTCTATTTTAGCATAGAATTGCTTTATTGTGGTGTGTTTTGGTATATTGCTAATATGGAGAAAATCATTATCATAACACTTTTACCATACTCTAACATTACACTACAAAGGAAATATTAAATTGATAATAAGGAATCCCGATGTTGCAAACCATTCTTTCAAAGAAGTTG